>NW_025780823.1:0-46287 GCF_021130785.1 Homalodisca vitripennis
GAATGACACTGTAGAAGCTCTCTGTCGGATTTAGTAGGCTTCCTCTTGACGTAATCCGGAAGCAATCAGGATTACTCTTCAAACAAATCAGGTCCCCTGAGGTAGTGATGCGTAGGACTTGAAGTGTATAAGAGTCCCATTCGAAAGTGGTTACCAGTATCCTGCATATATAGACAATAAGGTATTTAGAAAACACTACTAATTCGGAAAACGAGACTACTTAACTAAACTTTGAATTACAAAAAGTTTGAGAAATAAATACATTTAAATAGTGCAGCTGATTTTCCTTTAGCAAATAGTTTTGTTCTTACACATTTTACTTGAAGATCATAAATGGATTTCTTTATATTTTTGTATATTCAATTATATAAAAAATAATTAAAGTTTTGAATACTCCACAGGACTTGGTTTGAAGTTAAAGCGGAAATTAATGACACTTTATAATTCGTTGTAAAAGAAATTGTTGAAGATATGGATATGACATTTTTACAGCATGAATATGAAACATAATTTGATGATTCAATTTCCATAAAAAAATATTTCTAAATAACTTATGTTACAAAAAAGTTTATTTAATACAATATTATGATTTCCTGTAGTCACAATAAATAAAAGTGTGCTTCACAAAACTTTTATTACATAACAGTAGAAATTAAAAAAAATTTTTTTAGTCCAATTGCAAAACCGCCTTAAACTTCCCTCTGTAAATGATGTACTTTATTGTGGATTAATAAAACGTTTTGGCTACGTTCTATACCTGCAAGTAAGTAATAAAATATCTCAATTGAAAAAACTTTAATTTGTTTAAATATAAGAAATAGACTAGACAGGCTAGTTTTTTAGTAAGTAAAAGAATAAATATTTCAAGATGAAGGTTTAAAACTGTAACCAACACAAAGGTTTTTGGAAAGCTACAAATAAAATACAGACTAGCACTAAGAAACACTTATTTTATTTAAAACGATGTAAAGTATCTTACAATTCGTAACGATACGAGTAAACAGGTGACAAATGAATTTATTCGATAAACATTTTTCTCAGGTGTGATAGATCTTAGCATCGAATCGAGTGGCCCACCTGTTATTGTAAAACTCTTTCACTGTAGATTGTTTTTACTGAGAAAAAGGCCTGTTATGAGCTCGACACCGAGGATCAGCTTCTTGGTACAAGTTAATATCCACCTCTCTTCCTAAGGACGTATTTTTAACCTTTACTATACATAATGGATATTTGCATGTGTTCCGGGTATATTCATACGCTTTAAATAAAGGGAATCCGCTGAGAAACATCAGTAATGCAAATAAAAACTAATTTTCATTACTTTAGCCTTTTCAATGTTTGTTCTTAAACGCTACAGGAATATTTAAGAAATAAATTAACTGATTACTTTGAAAGATTTAATATATCAACAAATCGTACACTTCGGTCTTCAAGAAGTCTAGAATAATAATTGTTTACTATTGATTTGTTTACATTAGGATATCAGCTCGGCTCTAAGTAAATATATTTTTTTAACTAATATTTCAGGATAATACAGTTTTATTTTTCTGATCTGTGTGACAGATCTGCTAATGCAGTTTGTAATTTGACATATGTTGAAGTAATTCTTGCAGATCTTAAATATCAGAGCCGACAGCTTAATTTAAGATTTTATGATTTTTTCCTAAGGTTTCCTGATTTTCCTTATAGGTTTTTTATTCCATTTTAACACCGGTTTACAGATCCCTTAGGATATCAACTGTAACCACGAAAGTGAAGAGTAAAATCTTTTAAATCCTATTATTGTTGGTTCTATGTGATACTATAACAAGTCTACGACAGCGTCAGATACCAGACACTGCAATAAAAGAAAGGTGAACTGGTACTAAACTCAAAATTTAACCCGTTAAAGCCCAAAACTTGTTTTTCTCAAAATACTTTATTCACTATAAAAAAATCATTTATTCCTTATCTAATTTACACTAATATGACCAAAAAAAATATTTATTTTAAACATTTAGGTACTTTTTTAACATGGGTCGTTAACGACCCGTTGGGAGTAAGGCCTTAGTAAAACCCAATAAAGTGTATATAGTGGAGACTATTATTTACAAACACATTTGAAAGACATGTTTATTATACAAATGATTACTCTTTGTGGAAATCTGCAAAACAGGTATCATGCAGTGGGACCTCACATCTTTTGCACGCTTTTACAGTTTTACTTTTATACATAGAACATAACCTTCTTCTACTTTGAACCTGTCACTATAAGATAACCTCCATGGTCACTACGGAGTGGGTTTGAAGCCCTCTTTAGTGCTCTTGTTGGGCCAGTTGCTTTAGGAGCGCGTCCAAATTTTTTGAAGTAAACCCTGGACCACACTTCTTCGGAAACTGAGACTGTCCAAAGTAACTCCTTGAGAGCGAGCCAGAAACCAAGAGCCAAGAAACCAAGCTCATCACAGCATCAAAAAGCCAGAGAACGATTGGGATATACCACCGTTTTCCATGAATGCCTATCCTGTAGTTCGATATATTATTGTCCATTAGATCGACACCTCCCATATTCCTGTTGTATTTCGCAATACGATATGGCTGAGGAATGGAAACTTTCTTTCTTTCTGTCACTGAATATCTCTTAGCTTCACCAAGAGGAGCCACACCATGCTCATTTGACAATAGTGTGTCAACACTGTTATCTTTCCAAGCGACAGCTGCTATGTTATCTGACTTGTCAATGTAGCTTTCAAATGACCCTTTTTCACGAATATACATCATTTTCTTGTCATTTAAAGGGCATTTCTCTGTTCGGTTTTGCCCGGACGGTACCTGTGCAGTCATTCCCAATTGGTTCATCACCTAATTCAATTGGTGTAATCTTCATCGTTTTCAATTACTTTCGAATTGAATCTCTGCCTCGGCTTGGAGCTGACGACGGCACACTCGGTCTGGGTCATTAGAATCTTCCTCTCCAGATTCTTCATCTGTGATATTGTGAGGGTCATCATTGTCGGGAGGACAGCTGTGGTGTATTCTGACGCAGTGTCTTCCAAGGCTTCTAAGATCTCAGCTAGCGTAAGCAGACTGTCGATCCTGAAATAACCCAAAAGTTAAAAATAAAATAAAAACATTTTCTGTTGAAAAAGCAGATAACATAAATGTTAATAATGTTTTATGTATAATGTGATATACATATTTGAGTTCAATTTACCACCGTGCGCTTTTTACTTAGAAACTTGAAAAAAGATTCAATGCTAGGTTTGAGGTTAGGCCTCGCTATGGGCTTGGTCCCAACGGGTCGTTTTCGACCCACTAATAGTTTGTCATTAATAGTAAAAAGTCAGTAAGTTTCGTGAATCTCACTAATAAACATTTTGTTTTACTACATATATTGATAGTAATATTCACTTATTAGATATGTTTTAAAAGGACATGGTATGTATAAAACTAACCTGTGAAAGTGGAGCAGACGTGATGTTATTGTGCAACTCTCAATATAGCAGACTGCGATTAGTAGTAAGGGTGGCGGAAGAGGCCCCAAACCTTTTCTCAAGGTCAATAGACTAGTACACTCTCGGACAAAAACATCAGAGACGGAATAGTACGCTTTACTACAAAATGGTTTACACGTATTTAGATGGGTCGAAAACGACCCGTTGGGCTTTAATGGGTTAAGTACAATAACGTTTTAACACTTTTGGCTTAAACTTCACAGTATTGTTGTCTGAATGAAAAAATATTTAGTTTTAATTGTTGTTATGAAACTGAAGTATTCCGTGAATATAAATTGAGAAAAACTGTCCAATATGTTTAAAGTAAAAGTCGTTATTTTTCCTTTAAAAGTGATATACACCAATATTCATTCCAAATTATGCATAACAAGAAATATTTACACTGGGTCGACCGCGATAACATGTATCACCATTTAAACAAATGTTTATTGCAATTATTGATAGTAATAAAATGTAATTCCCAAAAAAAACCCAATATTAGAAAGTTGTAATGATTCTAATCCAACACTATATCATTCTTGTCTAGACACTACAATTAAAAAAGGCCTATTTTTTGCTGTAAATATTTCGATTACAATAATACTATAAGATTTTAGGGAATATTGTTAACTGTTTTCGTAAATATATTTTAGCGGAACTAAAAACGTCTCAATGATTACTCTCCATTATTTGCACTAAAGTGGGCAAAGAGGAAAACACAAAAGTTGGAAAGGGAGTGGATAAAGTATTATTTTTTATAAATACACATCTTATCGCAGGCTATCACTAATAAAAGTATTCAGTTTCTCTGTTACTTATATATTGGGGAGTACTTTAACTGCGGCGTCGATTCACCGGGCGCCGCCGGCGTCACACAATACGATAAACCAATTTACCTCCATTGGTATTTATATTTAGGTTTTCTTTAAAATTCGTCATACCAGTATTACTATTGTTTTTATTTTTAAAGGATACATTACGACTTATAAATTACAATCCATACACATTTTAACTATTCAGCAGCATTTAAATTTACAGGTGTTTTTCTTTCACAAAACTAGCGATCATACTTATCACATATAGCAGTGAAATGTTTATTTTTTGCAACGAAAATATAGATTTTCCAAAGCATCTAAATTCAAGACGTACTTCAAACAAAAAATAGCTATGAAATGTTTGCAATTTATTGATTTGATTACTTTAACACATTTCAACTGTAATAAAATATTGAAGAAAATAATCTTCTCATTTTACCGAACACGAGAATTTATAACTGTTAAAGAAATTAGAGTAGAATATTTTGCATCATTATTGAAATAGAGTTTTTTGGTACGGAGTTGCAAAGTTGAGTGTTGTTTTTGGTCCCCTGACAACTATAGCTCTCATTTATATTAATATTAACTCCTGCTGTGCTGCAGTGGGCTTCTTACATTGCACTTAGAAACTGCACTGTAGATTGTAAGGTGTCATACTTAAATATATGCACTAACCCCAATCAACACGTTTTGTTGTTTGTACCCGGTTACAAATATCTAAAATACAATTTTCTGACTCCATTTAACAAGAGAATCTGTTGTCTTTTGATTACAGTCTCTTGCAATGACTTATCTTACCAACAAGACACGTTGTTGAGGATATACTGAAAGTAGTATTTGAGATTATAAACAGTACATACTTAGCCGTATATAAACAAATATCGTGCCATATAATAAAAGTGACCGAAGAGTTATTTATGTACACCTCTTACTAAAATATTTCTCGAATTGGGTGATCATAAGAACGAAATAGTTTTCTGTAAATGCTTGTAAT
Source organism: Homalodisca vitripennis (assembly GCF_021130785.1). Taxonomy (NCBI): domain Eukaryota; kingdom Metazoa; phylum Arthropoda; class Insecta; order Hemiptera; family Cicadellidae; genus Homalodisca; species Homalodisca vitripennis. The sequence continues at coordinate 5,283 of NW_025780823.1, forward strand.
TGTTAATTTTGCAAATTTTTAAAGCTGTAACGAGACATTAACGATTATCTTGGATCTTTTCAAATTTTACTTTGCATTTTGTTTGCTGCTCTCCTTCATGACAAGAGACTGGAGACTGTTAGTTTGTAAGCGCACCAAACTACGCACTGAGCAATTTCAGAGCGTTGATTATCACGTTATATTACCCCTAGGGGTTATTTCCTCTTGCAAGTTCTAGGACTCCTCAGCTATCATTTAACGCCCTTAGCTTGAAAATCAGAAAAAAGGTGTGTTACCTAATTCATCCCTTATTATTATTAGAAACATTTATTTCCTGACTTGATTAATTAATATTTATATGCATTTTTTTTAAATAAATATAAGATTTCAGTGAAATTGGAAATCAGTTTGTTAATTATGATCTGATATATGAAATATATGTTTAATCGATAATAAATAACAAAACGAAACTGTTATAATTCGCTATTCCGCTAAGAAACTAATAATTCTTTTTATATCTTCTTTCGTAAATAATAAGAATATATTATAAACAGTTTGCCTATTAGAGTGATACATTTTTCTGATTTCTCTCTCCTGTTAGTTGGTAGGTAATGTTTTTTTATTCGTAGGAAAAATGAGTCAGCCACGTTATGTTGGTTAGTAGAATCGGCAGTGGAACTTTAGGATAATTTCGACCAAATTTTACCTAATTAAACGGTTGGTTTGTTTTGGGATCGGACCAAACTACAAAGTAATGAACTTGATTGGAACAAGCGGTAAGTTTGGTAGTCATAGTATTCTAGTTTTTACTTGTAAATAAAACAAAACTACGGTTAAGCTAATCAACTATGACGATATGTTTTAATAGTAAATTGTTTGTCATATGGTTTCACTTAGTCAAGGTTACATTAGGCACAAATTTTATTTTTGGCCTAGGCCCCATTTAATGTAGATGAGAATTCAATCAATCTTAATTCTAGTAATAATACGTTTTTCTCAATAAAATCTACTCCATTTTTCCTTTACATTTTCGTATAGTTCGTGCCAAAAATACGTCACAAGCCTATAGCCTTTATTTCCTGTGCAGGCGTGTCAGCTTAAATGAAATAAAACTATTATTATCGTTATAATTAAACATTTAGAGTCTACCACTATGATAACATACTGGATGTATTTTAAAGTACAAAGACAGTCTTCGATATGACGTATTTACGGAAACCTTCAGACTGTTTTAGTTAATTTGTTAAACCCTAATTTAAGGGGAGTCGGAACGCAAAAAAAATAAAATTTATACAATTTTGTTTTATTTTTTATTTTGATTTGTTAGTTTATTCCCTTTAAGAAAATATAACTCTCACAGTTGTATCTTATTCCTAAGTTTCAAAATTAAATAAAAACTAGAGGTATGTCAGCTGTTTTTGGTCGGAAAACGCGTTGAGAAAGCTGACCCACTTCTTTCAGCACATTGTATAGTGCACACTTCTCTATACACAGAGAAGTTTTAACCTCTATGACTTGATTCTTACTCTGTGTTACCTCTAATGTTACTTGACATCTGATTTTCCTATTAGCCTATGTTTGTTGTGAAATAAATAAATAAAAATAAAATTAGGTGACGGTAAGGTGCTTGGGGAAAGAAAAGACTAACAGACGCCCAAATAGACAAATTACAAACATATTATGGCCTTGCAATAAGAAGAGGTGTAAAGAATGTAGAAGAAATGAAGAAAAATATTCGGGCCACCTACTTTCATAAACTCTCCACTAATGAAAATCCTCAACACGGTTTGTGTCCGAAAGGCGTAGACTCGTGGTGTGGTTATGAAAAGGCTAAGGCTCAAGGTACAGTTTATGACCACAAAGATAGCCTACCTCAAGAGATAATGTTAGAAATAAATTACATCTACAGGGCACTAACAAATTCTGAGTTGTTAAGATAATGTTTACACGGACATACGCAGAATCCAAACGAGAGCTTCAACAATGTGGTATGGGCCAAAATTCCAAAACGGGTCTTCGTAAGGCTGGATACGTTGAAACTTGGTGTATATGATGCTGTCATTTCGTTCAAATGATGGAAATAGTGGCAAACTTGAAGTTTACCACAAGCTTGGACTAAGTTTATGATAGGTCAGTGAGTGCTTTGCGCGGAATTGATGAATTGCGACAGAGGAAAAGTGAGAAAGCTGCGGAAGGAATAACGAAAGAAGCCAGACAAGAAAGAAGAAAAAGAAGAATGGTTCAAAATGAAAAGGATGATGAAGCAGATGGACCCCAGTATGGCCCAGGACCTTTCTAAGGTAGACCTAGAGCCTCATTTTGTCTTGTTTTCACAATAAATGCGATTTCCGGAAAGTTAGCCTTTTTCTCATAAAGGTACATTTTTCTCAGGAAGTATTCAAGGTACAGTACTGAACTTTTTCCCACATAATCTATAGGCTATTGCCAACAATCAGACCCAATTTCATGCAATTTGCAATCTTAGTTTTGCTGGTATAAAACTTTTTACCAAATGATTACGTGATTTTTTAAATTGATTTGGAAAAAAAATTCTTTCACTAGCAAAAACTTTTTGAAAATTATCCAAGTTGGGTCTGATTACACAAAATAAGGTAATAAACAAATGTTGAAAAAATTATGACTGTAGCCTAAGTACTTTCTGAGAAAAATGTACCTTTGTTAACATGGGGAAGATGGGCGTTCCGACTCCCCATGTTATCGTCTACTTTTTAGAATACCAAAAAAAAATAATATATTTTTAGTCAAAAAAAATAAAATTGGTGAGTAACTGTTCCATGTACATTGAGGTTATTTAATCGATAAATTAGGATTTCGGTAGTAAATATGTAGGAAAAACTAATAATGTAAACCTTATTATTCTGAGTGTCGATTAAGATTGTGTAGCAGCTATCGAATAAGAGTATTTGAGTATTCGCAGAATATCGGCGCATTATAACTATCGATTTTTATTTTTAAATTCTATAAAATATTCGATATAAAATATCCTACAATATTCATACATATTATTCGCATTCGGATGTGATTAAGCAATATTTGTTAACAATTTGTATCAATGAGTTCTATTGTTCTATCTTATAGTTAGGTTAAAGTAATATTCTTTTTTTGTAAACTCAAAATGATACATATTTTTACGTAATATTTTACTTATAGTAGATTAAGTGATAAAGAAAACCTGATAAAAAAAAGAATAGATAGGGAAGAAACTTTGTTGTTGCTCGGGTTTTTAATAGTTTATTCCAATTTGCATTGAATAACTTTGACTTTTCAGTTCACTTCCGATTGAATAAAGTTGAGTATTTATAAAATCAATTTTCAATTCACTTTAATAAAAATATACTGAATATTTGTGCAATATATTTAATAGCAAAATTGAAATCGAGAAAGAAGTTATATGATGCTACAATTAAAACCGTAGTGTACTTGTGATTAATTTTACGATTAATTAGAATATGTTTACTGGAAATTTCAAGAATAACAATTAATTAGAATATATTTACAATACATTTTAAAAATAGGTAACAAAAGAATATAATTAGATGCACATTTAAAATTAGTGCTAATGTAGTATAACTATGGAACGTCCCGAATAGCGTTAACAGTTACTCTGTTGGATATACCGATGTGTGTGAAAGGTGTTATACCTGAGGTAAAAACATAACATTATTAGAGCTGCTAGAGCCAATGAGCACACGTCTGCTACATTACGTCACAGTTCGCTGAACACTCTCAGCCAATCAGCTTCCCCACCTCGCATCTGTTCAATTTCCTTCCACGTACTTTAATCGCAAATAAAAATCCCAGCGATGGTAAATAGAAATGTTTCCAAAACAAACGAACAAATAGTAATATTACCTTTTTAATTAGATTAATGAGAATTCAAAAAGTGGTTGTTAATATGGGTAGGGATATCCTTATCTAAAACTTCTACTATAAAATGGGTTACTTTTTATGATAGTTTATAACTAGTTATAATTGTCTATGACTGTGGTAATACCTTATATCGTTTGTGCATTATTACAACAAAATAAATGAACAACTATTTCTATTTTATCACTGTATGTCTCCATTTTGTTATGGCAACTATAAAAGTAACATAACACGACGAAAAACTCATTCCTTTTTGTTGATAAACAGGAAATAAACCTGAATTATTTAATCTAACGAATCAGATATCATGCGCCACTATATTCCTTAAAAAACGTGTCGGATATATGTGGAACAAATGAAGCATAGCATGAATATAATTTGAATAGCATGTGTATCTCCCGTACACTATACACAGGGAATATGGGGTCTGTTTACATAGGGTGTCCAAATAATCTAGGCTTACAGTTGGACCATTACAGTTGGATGAACAGAACTTTAAATATTACTGCTGGAAACCAATAACGATATTAAGAGGTATAAATTTGTCAAAATAACTCCCCCATGTTTCCTTACGAGTTTACAACGTAGGACTCGGAAAGCCTTTACACATGCTTCAGTATAAAGGACATTTTTAAATAAGAGGATACGTTACGCCTTGCATGAAATTACAAATATTTATTAGTAAAATTCACTTAATAAATTCAACCTTAAGAGGTTTACTCTAGTCATGGTTCAAGAAAGTCCCAAAATTGTATAATCTGCAATATAACCCTTACATAAAATGAACTAATGACAATTGATATTGATTTTGGGTTGTAAATTAATTAAATTGAACTTTATTTTTTAATAGTAAACTTATCTTCAAAGTTCAATTATCACTGTAATGTATAGTATGACAGTAAAATATCAGTATTTAAATAAAATTTAAATACAAAAATAAATAACGGTAGTTTTTGAAAGGAACAAAATAACTGACAACAATTACAAAAGTAAAGGATTCCAAACATTATTACTAATAGAGTATGTAAATATGTAAGATTATAGTTAAAGTTAATCACCATTACACCATTATATAATGTAGCTGATAATATTATGACCACATAGTGACCACATAATTGGCCCACATGTTTTGACCCTATAGTATTACCTCAGATAATTTCATAGTAGAAATTTTAATTGTGTTCATTTACACGAGCAAAACTATATATGTAAGCGTAACAATAGAAAACAATCTTGCCGTGATGTAAAAGAAGTATATGGTACAATCGATTATGGGCAATTGTATATATGATGCGGGGACAAGACATTTGAGTGAAAGGTAAGATTTATAACGTGGTTTGAATCTTGGAAACGACTCACATCAAGACGTCTGTTGTAAGTAAACTAACGCTGTTTAGTTAATGCACTCTCAGAGTCGTAAATCTTAATAGAGTTTTCCGGATATGCATTAATTAATACTCTGGCAGTGACATATATAGAAATCCTTTTGTAATTCTCCACTAAATAGGGTATATACTTATAAAGGTGATCCAATGATTTTAATTTCTAACTTATTTTGTAAAGCAAATCTACGTGAATTGTGGGAGAAGTCCCAAAACTGTGATAATTAACTATAGTACGATAGTATTAGTTTTATAATTTCTGGTTTCCTAATAAAGAAGAATCAAGATATCTCACTGTAAAACTAGTAGGAATTTACAACAAAAAAAGTATACAGTTTTAAGAATATTTTTAAGACTTTTGGTTCATCCTTTAAATATATTAGTATTTGTGAAAAATCTCTTATAATTTTTTTTTAATAAATCGCTGAATAGAAATTTGTATTTTTGATTGGTGTCTAAAAAACTAGAAATTCATACCAAAAGAGAGATTTAAGTTATTTAAAGAAGTTATCAATGACACGTAGAGCAAAAGAGGTAAAAGTTTGTATCATTTAACATAGTAAGCTAAAACAGTGTTTATTGTAATTATTAAAACCTACCTATAAAAACTTATAGAACTTAAGAAATCCTTTCAATAAAGGTAGAGAGATTTAAACGGATCTGGTAAGGGAAATTACAATAAACTCAATATATTTAATTATTTTAGAAAACCGGATAATTTCGTGTGAAAAATTGTAATATAAAAAATTAAAAAGGTGAAAGTAATTAGAAAACATTTAGATCTTACAGATACTAAGTATTCAGTTTTATTGAATTAACGTGTTAAAGACGTAATATAACTAAAAACGTCCGTTTAGCTCGTATTAAGGACGTATACCACTAACTAACGAAAATATAAATTTTGATTATTTATATTCAAAAGACATTAAAACATAATGTGTCTACAAATATTTTACATACTAAAGACAAAGTCAAGACTGACTCACTGTAAAATCTCTGTAACGACAGAATAGATGTACACGTAACTTTGTACAGGAGTTTGTTATTTCTTGGGTTCTCGCTAAGAAGCAGGTTTGAAAACATAGCAATATCACCGCGAAAGTAAAAAAAAAAAAAAAAAAAAAAAAAAAAAAAAAAAAGATAGTTTGGTTACACTCTAAGTCGTAAACTAATAAGGTTACTTAGCAGGAATTTGTCTCACACAAGTTATTTAGATACGCACGTAATTTATAATATAGAAAAGTCAATGTTTTCGTACCTAATCGTAGATATTGGTGTAAACTATGATTATGATGACGAAAATTTTCTTCATCACAAATCTCTTTACAAAAGTTGTATTTTGAGGTAAGTATTGTCACAACGTTCATTTAAAAATTACTTTAGGAAACAAGCAGGAAGATGGTAATGCCCTTCTCCTTGATCAACGCCTCCCTTTTGATTGGATAATTAAATTTTCGATGGTTTCATAAGAAATTGACGTTTTTACAACCTCATGCCTAAAATTGGTAAGCTTCCAGGTTTTTTTTAAAACTTTTAATTTTTTACCTAAATAATACACAACATTTACTCCAGTAACGTATTCTATTGTAAGATTCATTGTGATTAGATAGGATGAACTTGAAAGCGGTCAGCGCCGTTCGCTTCCATCATCTGGCTGTGACCCATCCGGGATATATACATGGATGTTCCACTTACTGATGTGTCTTACCTCTCAAACTTACTACTTCTTCAGACAAAACGCTTCGCTGAGAATGCTTTTTTTTTTTTTTCTATGTTGTTGTTACATTATTGTTAAAGTTATATTCACCTAGTTTATATAAATTTGATATTTATATTATTTTTACATTTACGAGTACTTAATTTACATGGATTAATTATTTTTATTTTTAAGTCTAAATTTCTTAATTTCTGATAATGTTACTTGGTTTCGAAGGTGTACCCATGAAATGTAAATTTAATAATTTTATAATCTGCAAGTAATAAATAAATAAATAGTTGTAACTCATGTAAATAACAGGATATGTTGTGTTTTTGTTTTGTCCCTTTAACTTTTTTGAAGATTTTTCTCTTTTGCAGTTCTTATTCTCTACAAAGTTGTAATATTACCTGAAACTTAAAATTTAAGTTATATTCAAGAGACTCACCGTGAATCATCTTAAAGGTAAACCATGGAAACTATTTAACCTCTTTGGGGAATAGGCGTTTTCAGACTTCCTTCTAAACATTGAGGATGGGGCGTAAATGAAGAAGATTGGAATGGAAAGTAAACAATCGAAACAATTTAGCTTTAGTTCTGAAAGGTCCTATCATTTAATGTGAAAATTTTTCTGATTTAATTATAACATGATAATCTTGAATATCAAGTAATGATGTTTCTTTGATAGACTAACTTTCTACTCGGAAAGTAAATATCAATATATGGGTATGGACTTATTATAGAGTTAAAGGATACATTTGAGTACTCTTTGAGCTTCTTTACAGTTAAAGAATTCGTGGGATTTCCCCACACAATCTTCAGTTGAAGGTTGTTGATACAATAATTCTTATGCGTTATATCTAGTCTCTCCTTCAACCCCAGGGCTAAGGAAGAAATGTTCTTTTACCTGGAATTCCTTGATTCCATCCGACTTCTGAATGATCCAGAAGGTTAATTGTTTCTGCCAAATTTTTTACAACTTAATGTTATGGTATTATTAGGAGTGAACAAATACATATTTTAATATGAAGTTTTATGTACATCTTTGTTTTGTTTTAGCAGGTCATTATTAAAAGCGTCATGGTTAGGTCAGTTAAAATGTTATTATTTTTTCCCGAACTAAAACTTATCGTCACAAACGTAGTTTTTGCACTATTTTACCGCAGCGAAACACAACCAATTTCAGCTGTTTAACCAATATAATGAGATGTTTTTTAAATTTAAATCTGACAATACATTTTTTTCAAAGTTGTCTCTAATACTTGTTATAATTTATTAGATAGTATGTATTAGTTAGCTATTTTGCTTGAACAGTGGACAATATAACCTAACTAATGGGCTCCTTATCAGTCTTTATACTAAGCAAACTTAAATATAAAAATGCACTCTAAATATTTGTTATCAGTAGAGATTTTATACAAAATACATGTTTTATAGTTTGTAATTTTTTTAAACGGCCTATTATCATTAAATGTATATGATAGATTGTTTCCTAGAGAAATCAAAATATAAACATTTCTTAGATTCAGAATTCCTTTATTATCAAAATAAAACGAATCATCCTTCAAGCGTAATTATAATTTTAAACACCTAAATTCCAAAATTTCTTTAGGTGCTGAAACTATAGTTTTTTCCCAATACTATTCTAGTGTAAGGTATGCCGCTAAATAAAATATGTACTTATTCTTTATAAAATATAAACATATATTTTCAGAACATATTATTTTCAAAGTTGGTTTTTGTCTTCTAATTATAAAATTAAGAAATTTACTTCCTGTGTTAGTTATAGATGTCCTACCTAACAATGTAAGTAACAATTGTAGGAATGAACAAGAACTGGATACGACAAGTTATTTATGTCGTATAATGATAAAATAACTAGAATTCTTTAATCAATATTATGTAACATTCATATATTTCAAATTTATTTTTAAACCATTTACGTTGAAATTTCACCGATCAAAGTCAATAATGATTCTATGCAAAGAGTTTGAATAATAACTATCATAAGCTAAATAACACTATATTATATAAAACAAGTAATTTATAAATTGCCAAATATAACTGCAAAGTGGATTTAATATCTTAAACAGTAATAAAATTATATTTTTTAACAATGCAACTATAAATTAAAACAGAAGAACTTTATGAAACACCCAGCTCTCTCAATGTATAAAAAATGACAATAGAAAAAATATATACATTTATAAAGTAGTGTTGAAGTATCATACATTTTTTTATATAAGACTAAAACTATCCAGTATATATACACAGTACGAGAAAGCTATAAACACTATCGAATACATTATATAAACAATATTAAAATGCTCAATCCTAACTTCAGGTGAAATGTTTATAAATTATTCTTGGATTTTATATATGCATATAAATTTGAATAAATTATCAATTCAGAAAAATATAATTATTAAAATTATATCGTTAAATACACTATTACACATCTACGCTTTCTCAAAAAGTATTGCATTCAATGATACGAGGTTCATAACTCTAAAACCTAGTTCTTAGCAGAATCACAAATTAAAGTCTTTAAAGTAACTGTAAATAGTGTATAGTAGGATTAAATGTTGGAAGTCCCCTATATATGTGAAAAGTTGAATCGAAACTCATTTAACGCATCTTTTTATACTAGGCCTACTATCACACCCAAAACTAATTATATGTAATTTTATAACAATGTAAAGCTATTATTTCCAAGACATTAAAATAATACATTGAAAATAAATTATTATTAGCAATATAACACAAGGAACTGCGTTACACCAGAAGCCATACTTTATAGAATGATTCAACTCTGAATTCCGTATTTAAATAACAAAACATTTTTTTACCTTGGTAAGCATATAAATACTAGTTTAAGGGACATCAATGAGTAAAATTTATTTATCGGTAACAATAACACATAACACACAAATTATAAATTATTATTTTAATGCTAATAAAGTTTTATGCTTTGCATCATAAACGAAGCATATTAATACAATATGTAAACCGCGTTTTAAATCAAGGAAAAGCCCTAGACAATGCCTCGTTAAAACAAAACTGAAAATGGCACACAGGATTACATAAGATCTGTAAAATTTAGTTGTATCAGGGAACAATAAGTCATGAAATATAATTTTAAATATTAGGATAAAAGAACCGAAAAAAACCACAAGAAAGTAGGTAATAATAAAGTCTGAAAATCCACATTATTGTTGCTGCGCAGATTATCCTATGAATTAGAATAAAGCCTACATAGTACAGCAGGAATCTCGATTCTTTGAAAGGAACTTTATCAAAGATTGATACTAAAACTAGCAGACCAACCGATCAGTAAGCCATCTGTAGTAATTAGATCAGTTTTATGTCAGTTCTGAAACGTTTACCAACAAGGAAACCAAAAGTATCAGATACATTATTAAAACAATGTGGAGTCATGTTATGGTTTTGAGAAGTTCATCTAAAAATAATAAATAATAAAATAGACCCACTTGCGTTTTCTATATTTTGCTGCCTTTTTGTTTCAGCAGTGAGGCCTATAATCTAATATTGAAATGATCAGTTTGTCTGTGGTGTTTGGATGAGTTCAGGCCAATGTTTACCTGTATTCTTTTAGTTCAGTTGTTTTAACGTATTAACGCTCCGGTTTCATTTTTTTTTGTTAATCTTCATTCTAGTAATGAGCTAGGATTGTTATTCACCTGACGAACGAATCAGGCTGCAAATCTCAAAACGAGATGAGACTGATCTTTGGTATCACTAAACAAAAGCAAAAATTCTGGGAATATCCCTTGTTTCCATAACAAACCTTCCACTGTGAAAACGATACATAAAAAAATTATTGGTCATTGAGTCTCGTCAAATAGTAAATAATTAGAATAAAGGCATTTTCAACCAATTCATCTTATTATTATATTAGGTTTATATTGCTTCATTATTTAAAAAAATCTATACTAAATCAATCATGTACAACTATTTGTCAGACTTCACCCGGGGGGTACAGTAACATAGTCTGGTAATGTACCGGTGTATATAGTTTCAGTACGTAAATGTCCACTGCATAATAACATTCCGGGCTAGAGGTAGGTGGCTTTGCCAAAGCCTGATAGGGTCTAAAATTGGGAAAATAGCCATTGGGGATGTACGAGTATATTTCCCGTGTTGTTGCATGTACAACGAATGATTAACACCTCCTGAGAGCCCATATCTGATCTGGTCTAAGAAACTAATCCCAACAGGTAATGCAGTAATTGTTCTAGTGTTGTTCATGTACAACGAATGATTAACACCTCCTGAGAGCCCATATCTGATCTGGTCTAAGAAACTAATCCCAACAGGTAATGCAGTAATTGTTCTAGTGTTGTTCATGTACAACGAATGATTAACACCTCCTGAGAGCCCATATCTTATCTGGTCTAAGAAACTAATCCCAACAGGTAATACAGTAATTGTTCTAGTGTTGTTCATGTACAACGAATGATTAACACCTCCTGAGAGCCCATATCTGATCTGGTCTAAGAAACTAATCCCAACAGGTAATGCAGTAATTGTTCTAGTGTTGTTCATGTACAACGAATGATTAACACCTTCTGAGAGCCCATATCTGATGTGGTCTAAGAAACTAATCCCAACAGGTAATGCAGTAATTGTTCTAGTGTTGTTCATGTACAACGAATGATTAACACCTCCTGAGAGCCCATATCTAATGTGGTCTAAGAAACTAATCCCAACAGGTAATGCAGTAATTGTTCTAGTGTTGTTGATGAACAACGAATGATTAACACCTCCTGAGAGCCCATATCTTATCTGGTCTAAGAAACTAATCCCAACAGGTAATGCAGTAATTGTTCTAGTGTTGTTCATGTACAACGAATGATTAACACCTCCTGAGAGCCCATATCTGATGTGGTCTAAGAAACTAATCCCAACAGGTAATGCAGTAATTGTTCTAGTGTTGTTCATGTACAACGAATGATTAACACCTCCTGAGTGCCCATATCTGATGTGGTCTAAGAAACTAATCCCAACAGGTAATGCAGTAATTGTTCTAGTGTTGTTCATGTACAACGAATGATTAACACCTCCTGAGAGCCCATATCTGATGTGGTCTAAGAAACTAATCCCAACCGGTAATACAGTAATTGTTCTAGTGTTGTTCATGTACAACGAATGATTAACACCTCCTGAGAGCCCATATCTGATGTGGTCTAAGAAACTAATCCCAACCGGTAATACAGTAATTGTTCTAGTGTTGTTCATGTACAACGAATGATTAACACCTCCTGAGAGCCCATATCTTATCTGGTCTAAGAAACTAATCCCAACAGGTAATGCAGTAATTGTTCTAGTGTTGTTGATGTACAACGAATGATTAACACCTCCTGAGAGCCCATATCTTATCTGGTCTAAGAAACTAATCCCAACAGGTAATGCAGTAATTGTTCTAGTGTTGTTCATGTACATCGAATGATTAACACCTCCTGAGAGCCCATATCTGATCTGGTCTAAGAAACTAATCCCAACAGGTAATGCAGTAATTGTTCTAGTGTTGTTTCATGTACAACGAATGATTAACACCTCCTGAGAGCCCATATCTGATGTGGTCTAAGAAACTAATCCCAACCGGTAATACAGTAATTGTTCTAGTGTTGTTCATGTACAACGAATGATTAACACCTCCTGAGAGCCCATATCTGATGTGGTCTAAGAAACTAATCCCAACCGGTAATACAGTAATTGTTCTAGTGTTGTTCATGTACAACGAATGATTAACACCTCCTGAGAGCCCATATCTGATCTGGTCTAAGAAACTAATCCCAACAGGTAATGCAGTAATTGTTCTAGTGTTGTTGATGTACAACGAATGATTAACACCTCCTGAGAGCCCATATCTGATCTGGTCTAAGAAACTAATCCCAACAGGTAATGCAGTAATTGTTCTAGTGTTGTTCATGTACAACGAATGATTAACACCTCCTGAGAGCCCATATCTGATCTGGTCTAAGAAACTAATCCCAACAGGTAATGCAGTAATTGTTCTAGTGTTGTTCATGTACAACGAATGATTAACACCTCATGAGAGCCCATATCTGATCTGGTCTAAGAAACTAATCCCAACAGGTAATGCAGTAATTGTTCTAGTGTTGTTCATGTACAACGAATGATTAACACCTCCTGAGAGCCCATATCTGATGTGGTCTAAGAAACTAATCCCAACCGGTAATGCAGTAATTGTTCTAGTGTTGTTCATGTACAACGAATGATTAAACACCTCCTGAGAGCCCATATCTGATGTGGTCTAAGAAACTAATCCCAACCGGTAATACAGTAATTGTTCTAGTGTTGTTCATGTACAACGAATGATTAACACCTCCTGAGAGCCCATATCTGATGTGGTCTAAGAAACTAATCCCAACCGGTAATACAGTAATTGTTCTAGTGTTGTTCATGTACAACGAATGATTAACACCTCCTGAGAGCCCATATCTTATCTGGTCTAAGAAACTAATCCCAACAGGTAATGCAGTAATTGTTCTAGTGTTGTTGATGTACAACGAATGATTAACACCTCCTGAGAGCCCATATCTTATCTGGTCTAAGAAACTAATCCCAACAGGTAATGCAGTAATTGTTCTAGTGTTGTTCATGTACATCGAATGATTAACACCTCCTGAGAGCCCATATCTGATCTGGTCTAAGAAACTAATCCCAACAGGTAATGCAGTAATTGTTCTAGTGTTGTTCATGTACAACGAATGATTAACACCTCCTGAGAGCCCATATCTTATCTGGTCTAAGAAACTAATCCCAACCGGTAATACAGTAATTGTTCTAGTGTTGTTCATGTACAACGAATAATTAACACCTCCTGAGAGCCCATATCTGATGTGGTCTAAGAAACTAATCCCAACCGGTAATACAGTAATTGTTCTAGTGTTGTTCATGTACAACGAATGATTAACACCTCCTGAGAGCCCATATCTGATCTGGTCTAAGAAACTAATCCCAACAGGTAATGCAGTAATTGTTCTAGTGTTGTTGATGTACAACGAATGATTAACACCTCCTGAGAGCCCATATCTGATCTGGTCTAAGAAACTAATCCCAACAGGTAATGCAGTAATTGTTCTAGTGTTGTTCATGTACAACGAATGATTAACACCTCCTGAGAGCCCATATCTGATCTGGTCTAAGAAACTAATCCCAACAGGTAATGCAGTAATTGTTCTAGTGTTGTTCATGTACAACGAATGATTAACACCTCATGAGAGCCCATATCTGATCTGGTCTAAGAAACTAATCCCAACAGGTAATGCAGTAATTGTTCTAGTGTTGTTCATGTACAACGAATGATTAACACCTCCTGAGAGCCCATATCTGATGTGGTCTAAGAAACTAATCCCAACCGGTAATGCAGTAATTGTTCTAGTGTTGTTCATGTACAACGAATGATTAACACCTCCTGAGAGCCCATATCTGATGTAGTCTAAGAAACTAATCCCAACCGGTAATACAGTAATTGTTCTAGTGTTGTTCATGTACAACCAATGATTAACACCTCCTGAGAGCCCATATCTTATCTGGTCTAAGAAACTAATACCAACAGGTAATGCAGTAATTGTTCTAGTGTTGTTCATGTACAACGAATGATTAACACCTCCTGAGAGCCCATATCTGATGTGGTCTAAGAAACTAATCCCAACAGGTAATGCAGTAATTGTTCTAGTGTTGTTCATGTACAACGAATGATTAACACCTCCTGAGAGCCCATATCTGATGTGGTCTAAGAAACTAATCCCAACAGGTAATGCAGTAATTGTTCTAGTGTTGTTGATGTACAACGAATAATTAACATCTCCTGAGAGCCCATATCTTATCTGGTCTAAGAAACTAATCCCAACAGGTAATGCAGTAATTGTTCTAGTGTTGTTCATGTACAACGAATGATTAACACCTCCTGAGAGCCCATATCTGATCTGGTCTAAGAAACTAATCCCAACAGGTAATGCAGTAATTGTTCTAGTGTTGTTCATGTGCAACGAATGATTAACACCTCCTGAGAGCCCATATCTTATCTGGTCTAAGAAACTAATCCCAACAGGTAATGCAGTAATTGTTCTAGTGTTGTTGATGTACAACGAATGATTAACACCTCCTGAGAGCCCATATCTGATCTGGTCTAAGAAACTAATCCCAACAGGTAATGCAGTAATTGTTCTAGTGTTGTTCATGTACAACGAATGATTAACACCTCCTGAGAGCCCATATCTGATCTGGTCTAAGAAACTAATCCCAACAGGTAATGCAGTAATTGTTCTAGTGTTGTTCATGTACAACGAATGATTAACACCTCCTGAGAGCCCATATCTGATGTGGTCTAAGAAACTAATCCCAACCGGTAATGCAGTAATTGTTCTAGTGTTGTTCATGTACAACGAATGATTAACACCTCCTGAGAGCCCATATCTGATGTGGTCTAAGAAACTAATCCCAACCGGTAATACAGTAATTGTTCTAGTGTTGTTCATGTACAACGAATGATTAACACCTCCTGAGAGCCCATATCTGATGTGGTCTAAGAAACTAATCCCAACCGGTAATACAGTAATTGTTCTAGTGTTGTTCATGTACAACGAATGATTAACACCTCCTGAGAGCCCATATCTGATCTGGTCTAAGAAACTAATCCCAACAGGTAATGCAGTAATTGTTCTAGTGTTGTTCATGTACAACGAATGATTAACACCTCCTGAGAGCCCATATCTGATGTGGTCTAAGAAACTAATCCCAACAGGTAATGCAGTAATTGTTCTAGTGTTGTTCATGTACAACGAATGATTAACACCTCCTGAGAGCCCATATCTGATGTGGTCTAAGAAACTAATCCCAACAGGTAATGCAGTAATTGTTCTAGTGTACAACGACATGATTAACACCTCCTGAGAGCCCATATCTTATCTGGTCTAAGAAACTAATGGTAATGCAGTAATTGTTCAGTGTTGTTCATGTACAACGAATGATTAACACCTCCTGAGAGATTAAGAAACTAATCCCAACACAGTAATTGTTCTACTCGAATGCATGCCATCTAAGAAACTATCTGACTCGAATGATTAACATCCCATATCTGATGTGGTCTAAGAAACTAATCCCAAACCGGTAATGCAGTAATTGTTCTAGTGTTGTTCATGTACAACGAATGATTAACACCTCCTGAGAGCCCATATCTGATCTGGTCTAAGAAACTAATCCCAACCGGTAATACAGTAATTGTTCTAGTGTTGTTCATGTACAACGAATGATTAACACCTCCTGAGAGCCCATATCTGATCTGGTCTAAGAAACTAATCCCAACAGGTAATGCAGTAATTGTTCTAGTGTTGTTCATGTACAACGAATGATTAACACCTCCTGAGAGCCCATATCTTATCTGGTCTAAGAAACTAATCCCAACAGGTAATGCAGTAATTGTTCTAGTGTTGTTCATGTACAACGAATGATTAACACCTCCTGAGAGCCCATATCTGATCTGGTCTAAGAAACTAATCCCAACAGGTAATGCAGTAATTGTTCTAGTGTTGTTCATGTACAACGAATGATTAACACCTCCTGAGAGCCCATATCTGATCTGGTCTAAGAAACTAATCCCAACCGGTAATACAGTAATTGTTCTAGTGTTGTTCATGTACAACGAATGATTAACACCTCCTGAGAGCCCATATCTGATGTGGTCTAAGAAACTAATCCCAACCGGTAATACAGTAATTGTTCTAGTGTTGTTCATGTACAACGAATGATTAACACCTCCTGAGAGCCCATATCTGATCTGGTCTATGAAACTAATCCCAACAGGTAATGCAGTAATTGTTCTAGTGTTGTTGATGTACAACGAATGATTAACACCTCCTGAGAGCCCATATCTTATCTGGTCTAAGAAACTAATCCCAAAAGGTAATGCAGTAATTGTTCTAGTGTTGTTCATGTACAACGAATGATTAACACCTCCTGAGAGCCCATATCTGATCTGGTCTAAGAAACTAATCCCAACAGGTAATGCAGTAATTGTTCTAGTGTTGTTCATGTACAACGAATGATTAACACCTCCTGAGAGCCCATATCTGATGTGGTCTAAGAAACTAATCCCAACCGGTAATGCAGTAATTGTTCTAGTGTTGTTCATGTACAACGAATGATTAACACCTCCTGAGAGCCCATATCTGATGTGGTCTAAGAAACTAATCCCAACCGGTAATACAGTAATTGTTCTAGTGTTGTTCATGTACAACGAATGATTAACACCTTCTGAGAGCCCATATCTGATGTGGTCTAAGAAACTAATCCCAACCGGTAAATACAGTAATTGTTCTAGTGTTGTTCATGTACAACGAATGATTAACACCTCCTGAGAGCCCATATCTGATGTGGTCTAAGAAACTAATCCCAACCGGTAATACAGTAATTGTTCTAGTGTTGTTCATGTACAACGAATGATTAACACCTCCTGAGAGCCCATATCTGATCTGATCTAAGAAACCAATCCTAACAGGTAATACAGTAATTGTTCCAGTGTTGTATAGTCGTATGTTGTATACTACTGATAAATAACCCCGGAGTGCCCAAGACTGATAATATCTAAAAAAAACAACACCCACATGGTAATGTAGTTCCACTACACCTCTCTCCAATTTTACTCCAACTGCTGCTCGCGATAATGTATTGAAATATTGAATTTAGACATCAGTGTCTATGTGCGGGTTATGTGACAAAATAAAGCCTTAACATAATCTTTCTAAATATTCTTAATAACATTAATGTAATTAAACTATATGTATTTTGCAAAGTTATAACTTCATCAAAGGGAAGTATGTAATTGCTGTGAAAACAGTTTTAATGTAGGATTTTATAAATAATAGTACTAAAAATGTTGAAGCCCAATAACGCTTTTTGTTTCTAACGGTATCAACACGCCATATAACGACCTATCACCAGTTTTTAACGTAGTACTTTCCTTTAAAGTTTATAAAACTAAAAAAGAAGAAAAAAAAACACTTTAACACAGTTTTAAAATATTTATAAATCAGAAATGATATATAACTGTATTCCGGTATTTTATATTCTCTAGGTTTACTACAAGCAGTGATATTGACTTCAGTATTTTATCGATACTGAACACCACAATTCGTTTTCGTTACTCATTTGATAAGTTAGAAAAATGAGTCCGCTTTTTGAACATTCCTTTAATATTGGAAGTTCTGTGACACTATAAAATGAGGTTTACGTTCCATGGCATTGCTAATATCACTGTCAATATGTAGAATTGAAGATTTGAGCATTACTTCTGGACAAAGAAATAAAATTCTTCCTTTGACAAACATGTAATTGTGATGCTCTCTACCAGAAGAAGCTACGTCTAAGGAACCACCAGTGGAGCTTGAATGGTTGCTCGTGACCCTAAGATGTTACAAGAGAGCAGGAATTACAAAGGATGATTCATGTAAGGAACTGGTGGTCCGTATGGTTACGTGCTCTACATTCTTCCAAGAAGTGGGGCCTACATAGTGTGTGCTGGTGAAATTCCGTACATATATACTATTATCATGTTCATTTATAGCAAGGCATTTTTAAGGTATTGTACCTTTTTTGCTTCTAACATGTCTGACGAACAATATAATAGTTTTCAGATCAAGAGATAGTCGTTATTAATGAAATGTTTTGATATGACTCTACCTGTTCTGTGAAATACCCATAAGTGTAGTATCTGGAGCTTTTTTTGAAATAAATGCCTCTGAATTTGACATAAGATAGAGATTATTACTTGTATTAAGGATGTGTACGTAAAATGTGTAATCTCCCTTCCTATTAGTTCCAATCCGAATTCCCAACCTTGCGAAATTATTTATTTTTTAGGTTAAAAAATGGTCATCTGTAGAGATAGATCCTGCATTAGATATGCATTGGGCAAGTCTAAACTATGGAATAGTTACTGAATAACTGTCTTGTGCTTTTAAAGGGTTACTTACAATCTTCAGAACTTTTGGTAAGATGTGTACTTTTTCTCATAAAATAAATCCAGTTGTTTTCTGGGATTTATGTAACTTAACTACTATATCTAAAATTTATACTTTCTGTTAAGCAGTAGGTACTTGAGACTGAAGTGGTTACCTATACACAAATAATTAACTATAATGTCATCATTAGAGTTTGATCCTAGAGCGGCACGTTTCTCACTAACATGCTTAGTTATATGGCGTATGGCGAGGACAAAGGGAGCTCTCTTGCTTTGTTTATTTACAAACTTTAAGCATATGACTCATGATTTGCTGGTAGTAAATACAAAATATTATGGTGTCGAAGAAAATTTACGCTGACATGTTTTGTATACAATTTAACCTATGTTACACGTTATCTTTTTAGACGGAGTTTTATGTATAAATGTATAAAATATACATTGAATTAAAACAAATGTTAGATCATGCTGAGGGAGATATCCTGATAAATTTAAAAACTAAAAAAATGTAAATGTTTCATATTTTTCATGAACCTAAGAGAAAAACGTATATCCGTTCAGATGAAATGTTAGTTTGTCAAAATGGAAGACAAACATCACGTTCCCAGTTCAAAGTCTCGGTAGGCACCAAATTTCCTGTCAGGAATGGGATTTTTAATATATTATTATTACAATGATCTCCTTGAAATCATACACAAATAAGTATCAAAACACTTTCATTTAAATGTCAGCACAAATGAAATAGACTTTTTACTTTTTAATTAGTGGAGTATGGTACACTATTGTATAGGGTTTTATATTATTACAAACATCAAGGTAAAACGTTATTGTATAACTTATAATGCCTTTGTTTGATTGCCAACGATTTGAACTACTGTACAGATATAGATTTGGATGTGTATACACAGATTTAATTAATATTTATATAGCGACTGCCCTGATACAAATTTCATTTGATTAAAACTAATAAATACAAAACACTTAAAGTTATGATGTCCCTAGGGATAACATATTTTATATTTCACATTTACATACACTTAGTTCAAACCGGTCATCTGTGATTCTTGCTATGATCCACTTTTTAACATTTATTACGTGTAGTGTATGCACTGAAAATAATGTTTCATTAACTCCAGCTGGACTTTGTCGTGGGAGTAAGTACTGTTTACCTTCAGAATTTATTTCAATTTATGCTAAATAGTTTCCATCCATGATTTGTTATATTTGTTTATTTTCCGTACAGATTACATCATAATCGACGTTCTAAAACTATATAATAGATGTGTGTTTTATTTATTTCCATACTGAAATAATTACTATTAAAAAACTATTAGTTACATCTAAATGCAATACTGCTTTAATAATTTTGCTTATGGTTTCAGGAGAAAATATTGTAATTCGATGTGTTTTAAACAGTTTTAATATTTAACATTCCTTATCTTTATATTATAGAAATAAATATTGTTTATGGTAACCGAAAAACACCCTTTAAAATAATTTAAATTTTATCTGCTTAATACATACGCCAGAAAGGCTTTAATTAGTTTTGATATTTTCGACAACATTGTTAAAGTTTTTAATGCAGATACAATTAATGTGGCAACGATTGTAGAATTGAGTGTGGTTTTCAACAATGGTACGAATTTTAAGGTTTTGGAATAAAAAAAACAACGTTTCTATACATTGTACATTGTTGCAGATAAGGTATTCGATTAGATTTCGACTCAATATCCAAAATACTTGTTCGATTAAATGGCTCTTAAATGAAGTTTAGTGGTCACATTGTCAGCAAACATTTACATTTTCAGAGTAAAATTAACTCGTCATGATAAACAAAGTTTAAATTAGGAGAGCATAATTAGAGTTTCAGCTAGGAAATTTGTGCGGTTACAGAATTATGCTCTCAAAGTTAATCGTAGTTTATAGGCTTTGATACTACTTTGCTTCCCTACGCTTACCACTCTAATACGTAAATCTAAATAGCGAGAGAAACCAGTGCTTAAGCTACAAACTCTGTGCTTTAACGGAACGCTGTTTTAGAATTTTAATGTATTTAATGGTCTCTGCTACTGCTTTGCTCCATTGTGCTATAACCACTCTCACAGATGAATTTAACCTTATAATCTTATTTATCTTTCAATTCCAAAATGTAAGTTACAAATAATAAATTATATACATGAAATATACCAACTAGCGATAACTTTCAAATATTTTTCAGGGTAAAAACGAATTTTTATCTACAAAAATTTTACAGCGTCTGTAAGTTAATAGTGGAATGTTACTACCAATGTACTTAATTTCCAGTAGTTTCCTTGATCTATACTGAAAAGTTTTAAATATAATTGTCTAAAGCGGAGTCTTTAAACACTTTCTTAAACTTGAAAGGGTTACTAAAGGAAATAAACAAAGGAAAATAGAGAGTGATTATGTATTATCCTGTAGTAATTATTATGTATTATCAACGTCTTTGTTTCCCACTGCTCATCAGCCGTCTACAATTTAGTCCCACTCTACCTCCTCCCCCTCCCACTCGTCCAGACTTGTCCTACTATCTTAATAACCCATTATGTCATCATTAGTCATGTATATAAAACAGTAATTAGAGACTGTTTGTATTTTAATATAACTGCAATTATTTATATGAAAGCAACTTTTATTATCCTAGATATCATATCTAGGAATTCACTGAGTTTCGTTCATTCTCTTTACTTAATGAACTGCAGTGTAGCTTATTAATCAATGACTCGTACATGATACTTGTATATGAATTTTATAGTGCTTTTGGTCTGTCCCATTATTATAAAATATTTTCTTTGTCATTTATCTTAAACTGCTTAACCTAGTTACGTAGAATAATAGTGAATAAACTTATGTAATTTCTTATGAAAGTAATATTTAACATTTAATACTTTATGAACATGTCACAAACCTATTACAACTAATAACGATGGATATATCATAAAATAATAATATTCAAACATGTTAAAATAATAACTCAAATACAAATTAGTGCAAGTTAACTATAGACACTAGATAAATATCTGTACCAAAAAATAAACGCTTAAAACATAAATAACTTTTACTAACATTATTTTAAATTCGTAATGCATATCTATTTTATACTCAAGAAAAATAAAGTATTTAAAAACATTATAGGTTTGTAAACTACTTTCAAACATAGTCTATTGCAGTATTTTTATATTTGAGAAATGTTATACAATAAAGATAAATAATATCTTACCTAAAAGTAGTTGTAAATGTTTATTATTTAAGCAAAGGTATACTTTATTTTCAAATATACTTGGAAGTACATGTTTTACTGTTCTTAGCAATGTCATATTTTTCCACAAAATTTGATGCCATCCAATGCTTCCAATATGTCTTTCGTCTATTATGGGTTATTTATTTATTACCGGCGATACACCATTTTACATCATGATTACATGCAATATTGAAATTAATTTTAGCAAAAAAATTTCAAAGAACTTACAAATATGATTGCTTCAAACATTTCTATCACATATTTGATTAATATCGTATGTAATAGAAACCATTATATAACGTGTAATAAGCTATGGAATCTTTAAAAATTACTGCAATACTGCCAAATATTACAAATAACCAATACAAAATACTTAACTACATGCATATGGAGTTTTTACTAACACTTGATTATTAGCTTGGTCTCTGTGTAAAATACAATATTTAGTCAACAGGATGTAAACCAAATCTAACAGTAGTAAGTTACTGCCTGTACAGTAGATAATAAGGGAAGCGTCAGAAATAATTTGGAAATAAAATGACTTCAATGAAGAAAATAACGTAACTTTTTTTAATAAGCTGTAAAATAATGATATTTATCGCTGTTTGTCATGTTGGACGTTGATTGTATGAATAGTAATGTCGAAATATTTGATGATTTAAAATTTATTAGCAATGTCTAGGCAATCGAACTGAAAGACGTAAATGATAGACTTAATGATGTATTTCATAGTAATATATTGCTCTAAACATGTCATGAGTGGAAATATTTTACATTAACTGTATTCATTCAATAAACTAAAAATTCATTTTCTTGAAATACGTGCAACTTATTTCAGTTTAAACAGAACGATATCCTTTGTTTGAAGGTTATTTTTGACGATGGAAGGATTGTGAAGGAAACAGGATTTTTCCGGACATTTACCATCGTTCAGTGAAACAAGAAAACAGTAACACTACGTTTCGAGATCTGCAAACTGATCTCTTCTTCAGGTAAAGAACTAACCTAATACATAATTACAAACTAGGTTAAAATAAACAAATCTTACTAAAGCGTTGTTGCACGCCTAAGTCAGGAATCACAACCTACATGTTGTTTGTCAACTTCACTAACACTAAAGACGTGCACTTAATACAAAACTATACAAAACACCAATCATTAAAACTAAACTACGGAATACAGGTCACAATACGTCTTCACTCGTCTACTAACCACCTACGACTGACCAGAGGGACTAGCCAATGGTAATCGTGACGGCTAGCTAAAACAAGATGGCGGAAATACAAGGGAAGGGGGACAGGAATGGGCCCTTTCGTTATTATTGGTTCATGCGAGATGAACTTCTTAAAACCATATTGTGACTTCCGCATTGGTTTATTACAAATATCCGATCCGATTGATACTTTTGGTTTTCTCTTTAGTTCATTTTTTAGAATTGGCAACCAAAGCGGCCTAATCTCGACTGATGGTTGACTGATTGGTTGGTCTGCCAATTTTATGTATGTTGACTCAATTAATTTCCTTTTCAAGAAATGTGGTTCCCGATGTATTATGTGGGCTTCATCCCAATTCATATGATGGTCTTCGGACCAACAATGGTGTGCAATTTTTGACTTTTCTGTGAAACCCTTTCTCGTGTTTTTCTTTGTGTTCTTTTATCCTTACGTTTAGTGGTCTTTTTGTCTCGCCTATGTATTCCCTATTGCAGCTACATTTTATGCTGTAAACACAGTTTTTGGAATCCTGTGTGCCATTTTTTGGTTTTGTTTTTACGAGACTTTGTCTAAGAGTGTTGTGTGTTTTAAACGCGGTTTCTAATGATGTACTTTCTACCTACTCTTCTAATTTTCTCCGATAATCCCGGCACATAAGAGATTGACATAAATGCAAATTTATCACAATTCTGTTTTTCTGACTCAGGAATGATTCTTCTGGTTCGCTTGCACTTATTAATTACTAATTGCGGGTATCCATTGCTTCTGAGATCCGATTCAATTTTCTTAAATTATTCTTTTAGTCCATCTTTATCTCACAATGAAAGTGGAAGTCCAAAACAAGCTTCCCTTTTTGGATGTGTGTGTATTAAGAGATAGGGATGTCCTTAAGACAACTGTTTTTCGAAAGATAACACACACAGGAAAATATTTAAATTATCAATCCAACCATCAAAAATCTGTCAAAGAAGGAGTAGCCTACTCGTTGTTTGATAGAGCAAAGAGCTTGTGCTCAGATAAAGATGGACTAAAAGAAGAATTTAAGAAAATTGAATAGAAACGCCAACAAATAAAAACACCAAACGACAAAGAAATTGAATGACTACATCACAACCGATAAAAGCTTATGACTGGTAAATAATCGAAATGGGCTTTAACAGCGCAGCTGGTAAACGAAAGTTTTTATAGCTGACGTTTTTCCTCTCTGTAGGCAATTTAAATAGGAGTAGTTGAATTGTTATCCACAGATCGAGGACTGCTAAATGCTTGATATTCGCTAAACAGTGCTAAAAGTGCTCTCGCCCAACGAACTGGTAAATATATTATTCTATTTTTGGAGACTTATTCCGACATGTTATGTTATTTAAAATCCAGCATTTCTATTACCGTACAAAATTTACGTAAATATTTTGAGTTACATATGGTAATAGATATTATTTTTCTTTTATTAAATATTTCGGTTATTCGTTATTGCAGACTAACGACTTTCAGCAATTAATGAGGCGAACCTGTTTTTGGTAACTAACAGAAATCTTCACATATCCTTAGTCAGACAGATCCTAGAGCAGAAATGATTTTTGTGTGTGTGAAATTGTGTTTTAGGAGCTGGCCAATTAAAACTAGAAATACGAGTAAGCCCTAATATATATTATATATATATATATATATATATATATATATATATATATATATATATATATATATGTATGTATGTATATCAAAGTTAAATAATAAAATTTATGTAACTTTAAATACATAATAACTTGATTTGGCCACCCTGCCACGTCATACATAAAAACCTGTCATTTACTTGAAGTTTGTCGTAATAATTAATATGGTAAATAAAGTTAGGTTGCGCCAGCTTATTTTCAGATCCCTTGTATAAGGCAACGAAAACAATTATAGCATTGCTTTACTTAAGTATCAGAAACAGTTGTTATTTATGTCTTAAAATATTTTGATAAGTACTTTAATTTTAGTATAACTCTGTGAAAAATTTGATACAATTTAAGTTGGTACAATACGAGTTAAATAAATGGATTTAAGCTTAAATAACGAATTAAGCAGTAAACTAAGATTGCATGTTGTGGACAATTATGTTAACTGTAATAAATTATTTACGTTCTCCCAGGTGTGGCAAAGAACTAAGAACGGAAACAGTGGTCGGTTTGAAATATAAATTGATGCTACTAGCTAACTGTAGTAAATTGCATCTACATGCCAAAGCTGTAGAGCGTTTGTAGAGCTAATCATACTGTGCAGTAGTCCGTGAAACTACACAAGTTTGTCGGCAAACTCGTCTACTCGTTATGCAAATACAGCATGTTGTCCAACAGTTCAAATGAGGTAGCTTTGAGCTGTATATTTATCTGAAAGAAGTTAGTATATCACACTTCATCCTTATATATCAAGAAACCTACTCAATTGTAAAATGTAACTACGCGTATCTTATAAGCTTTCATAACAGATTGCACGTTATGTAATGCTGCTTAACAGGGTAATTACATTAGCTCATATAAAATGCTATGATTATACAGTTATGTTCTAGACAAATAT
The DNA here is from genome assembly GCF_021130785.1 of Homalodisca vitripennis. Lineage (NCBI taxonomy): Eukaryota > Metazoa > Arthropoda > Insecta > Hemiptera > Cicadellidae > Homalodisca > Homalodisca vitripennis. The sequence goes on from NW_025780823.1 coordinate 31,267, forward strand.
TTAATTTAGTAAACGAAATTATATTGTTAAAACTTAAATTTACCCTACTAACTGACTCTTTAATTTCTTTAGTGAAAACAGTAGTGAAGTATTTTGGAATATACAAAGCCCCTTTATGTACTCAATTCCTTACACTGTGCAGATAAAATCTATATTTTATAATTCGAATATGTGCATATCATAACCCATTATGTAAAATAAACTGTGATTAAAAACGAGATTTTATTTATCAGTCACAATTACATAATTTGTAAAGGCAGTTGTATAATCGTTTTATTTGTATGGATCCCTCTGTTCAATGTAAAGATAAATGTACTTAAAAAAAACTTCATAATTCACATTTAGATTACAGAGGTTTGATGAGCATTTATAAAAATGTTATCGTTTTTAGAGGGTATTTTGGAAATGTTTCCTCTGGTATTTACAACATATAGAATATGCCTATTATATTAATATCAGTCGATTTAACGATAAAAATAAATCTAAATTATTTTTTAGGTTCCGAAAAGGTGGTTAGTTTATACTTTAGTTCACTAAAACCTCTCAAATAACTGTAACTAATGTACTAATATGTCATAATGTTAATTTAATTTTCTTCTTACAAAAATGGTACTTTGCCATGTCAGTTCAAAATTCCAAACTTAATTGCTTACATGGACTCTACTTAGATAATTTAAGAAATGTTTATCGTTATAGGGAGCTTCAAAACAATGCAGAACGTGTATAATGTATTTGTCATAAGAAAATCTCATTTTTCCCGCTACCGGAGGTGGGATCACTGATAAGTTCATCGTTGTTACGATATAAGTACTAGAAATAAAATATATTACCACTCCCGAAAGTCAAAATTGTACACAAATATATAGAAATGCTTGGGAAACTGTAAAGTTTAGATTTAGAGCCCTATACTATGGAAGAAAAACTAAATTACACCTTTCGCAGACTCATTTTCTCAGAAGAAGACATTTTTTTAGTCTGAGAAATGGTTGTGATGAATTAAAAAAGGCAATGCAATAATTAAATACGCGGAATATAATCAGGAAATCCTATTCATAATCCGTTGTAACAATGTAAATACAATACATTACTGAAATATGTAGAAATTTTATACTTTTTATGACTATTTACGTCTCCATCTATTATGAACAAACAAAATGTAAATAATGACCATCAGGTAGTGGACACTTTGGACACTGATATCAGCCATAATTACTCACAGTTACAAAATAGAATTAAAAATGAAAATACTTTCTGATTGTCTAATTTAATGTTTAAAGATAAGAAAACAACATATAAGTAATTAATAATTAGAAAAAAACTTCAATATATAGGGACAGTTTATTTTTGTCAAAATGTTGGAAACGTGACATGAAGAAGTCATATCAACAAATAATTTAACACATTAGACGTTGAGTACTTTATGAATAGACAACCACATTATAGCTTCGCCAATTCAAGTGAATAGACAGAATTGTTTATTGAACAAATTTTGTTATGAACAGATGGTTTGACAAAGCGAGCCTTAGATATGTGTCAAAAATAAATGTATGGTCAGATTGTTTCGAAACAATGAGAACCAGAAAACTTACATAATAGTTATTAGATAATTGAGAGTTTTAAAATTAGCATAAGTATACCCGAAAACATCGCTATTAGTAGTGATTAGTTTAGTCTGTGTTAGATAGGGATGGTCTTGGTAATTTTGGACGAGTAGGGTTGGATTAGGTGAGATTGGGTCGGTTTAGTTGTATTTTAGTAGGGTGGAGTGAACTAGGTTACGTTGGGATAGATTAGGTTATATCAGTATTTTTAAATTCTGTATATTAAAATATCAATATTATATTATCACCCTTCTTTATAAATTACGTTTATACTGTAACAAAATTTAATAAAATCAATTTGTGTGAATGTGTAGTGCGAGTTAATGCAATTAAAATATTTATCTTTGAAATTTAAATGTGCATCAGACACGAATATATTTGCTAAAAATATATGAAATAGCAACTCTTCTTTATGATTTATTATTAATTAATACAACTTGAAATCTTATTAAATTAAAACCAAATCTTATATAATACTAAATAGTATAACTAAAATCACAAACATGTTGCTTAAAAAAACTGGTTTAATCTTTCATGCACTTTTTGCTACTTTGGAAAAAAAAAAAACCAAGCTATGCAAAAGTCTGTTATTACTGATTTTACGTAAATTCATTTATTTCCACCACTGCTGTTTCAATTAAAATACAGCATCGTAAACAATGTCTGTAAATTATGAATTAACTTATACTTTTCACATAAACCTTACAATTTCATAACTATCTTAACTGCTAATGTTTTAATCCAAGGCAAAATAAAAATTAACTTTTGTTTTGTACATGACTATCAAGCCAGCCAATGCAAAACGGGTTGACGATTCAACAGAGAACCATCCGGCTTCCATCGGAATTGTTACAGGTCTTCTCCATGGACAACTCTGGAGTTGAGTTAAGATGATAGTTATTGATTATTCCGAAGGTCGTAATCTGTTCAATTGAGCCTTAGTGGTTCAAACTTAGGGGAAACAGTTTCTTGAACCACAGACAAGACTCGAACGGCAGTTTATTTGTTTCTCTTTAAATATGTTTCTGAAATAAGGTCTATTTGTATTAAACGGCTGTACTATTAATAATGTTGACCACCTACAGATGACAATAATTCATTGTGGGCCTCAGGCAATAAAAGTGGCTTTTCATAGAGATACCTTAGTGACTGTAATATTTATATAAAATATAAGTAATTTAAACTGTTTAAAATTGATAAATTCAAAACATATAAAGTAATAATATCCCTAAGTATACGATTGTATACACGTTACATTTTAATGTTTATTTTAAACCGGATATCTGAGATTTTTGTTATGATCTACCTTTTAACATCTATTACGTGTAGCATACACGCTGGAAATATAGTTTTATACACTCCAGTTTGATTGTATTGTTGTGGGGAAGTTCTTTTTATATTTAGAGTTTATTTTAATTTATGCTCAATAATATAGAATCATATAATTTCGTAGTATATATTTGTTTATTTTTTTGTATAGATAGATGTGATCGAAGTTCTAAAACTATACAATAAATAGTTTTACGTTTATTTCCATACTAAAGTAATTACTATTAAAAAACTATTAGGTAAATGCAAATTCAAAACTACACTAATAACTCTACTTGTGGTTTGAGCCACAAAATATACGCCAAAAATACTATAGTTGGTTTGGGTCTTTTTGAAAACAGTGTTCAAGTATTTAAGGAAGATGAAATTAATATGTGAAGCATGTGTGTAAGATTTGATGTCCCAACCTTGTAATAGATAATAGTAAACTATTTATCCAACGGGGAATACTAGAAGCTGTATGCACTCCTGTTTATGGAAATGTGATCAACATAATGCTGACATGATCTCTGCTATGATTCATGATATTAGTTTGATGATTTAGATCGAATGATTTATATTGTATTGTATTTATATTGCCATATTCAATTTAAGACTCCTTCATTGTCATGAAGGAAAAGATTTGGCATTTAATGGCGATATCGCGCAAAGCGAAGATCGAAATGTGCTGTAATTGTCGAAAGTTATGTGTAATATATCATGAATGTGTCAATATTTGAGTGTGAATATGATGTGGTACAAATTTTTTGGTTTTAAATCTATGCAAAGTATACTGTTTGAACTAAATTATTACATTTAATTATACTCAAACTAAAAAAAGATTGTTAGATTAAATGTATCATAAATGACGTTTAATGGTCATATTGTCAACAAACAACTTACATTTTCAGACTAACATTGACTCGTGTTGTATATTCTCATTATAAACCAAGTTATAATTAGCGGAGGATATCTAGAGTTTTAGCTACGAACTTTGTTACAGAATTACGCTCTCAAAGTTAAATGTAGTTTATAGGCTTAATACTGCTTTGCTTCTCTACGCTTACTTCTCTAATATGTAAATTAAAATAGCGAGAGGAACCAGTGATCTAGCTGCAAACATTGTGCTGCAACTAAAATGTGTTTAAGAATTTATATATATTACCTAATAATATTTATAGCTTAACCCAACCTCTGTTACACATTATAAACCAAGACCGCATTAGAACTGGAATTTTTCTAAACGCCTTTAAAATTGCCAAAGTAATACCTATCTTTAAATCTGGCGTGAAAAACGCATTTTCTAACTATAGACCTATCTCCCTCTTAATTTTACTATCTAAGATAATTGAGAAATGCGTAAAATTGCGACTAACTATCTATTTATAGCAGCAGAAGATTATTAAATTAATAATATTTATAAGATTATTAATATTATTGAATTAATTTAGATTATTTTAGACATTAGTACCTTATAGAGGTGTGCAAGGGATTATTTTGGGGCCTCTTTTATTTCTAATATATATAAATAATATTTCCAATCTGGTCTTAGAAGGTAACATACTTCTGTTTGCTGATGACACGGCTGTGGTTTCTTCTGGCTGCACTTGGGATGAAGGTTATGATAATGCATCGACGGATTTAGAGAAAGTAAAAAATTGGTTTGATCACAATTCTTTAACAGTAAATGTAAGTAAAACAAAATGCATGCCAATAGTTGCTCGAAACCAAACAGACCCGGGTGAGAGAGTATTAAGTATGCATTCCTGCGGTGATCCGCGGTTGACTGCCTGTGACTGTGGTCTTATTGAGCGTGTGGACCAATATAAAATTTAGGTGTAATAATAGATCATAAGCTTTCTTGGTGTCCACACGTCCTAAACGTTAAATCTAAACCAAATGTTGACCGTGGATCAGTGCAGGTCTGTTTATTTTGCCTACGTACAGTCAGTCTTGCAGTATGGTATCCTGTTGAGGGGAGGGGTGTCAGCCAATGTCTTAGAACCACAAGATTTTTTTGAGGTCTCTCATCAAAACTGTACTTAAGAAAAATCATAGGTACTCTCTACTAAAACTCTTTTTAACGAAATTCCAGTATTAAATGTGAGGCAGTTATATATATAAAAAGTATTATTATACATCAAAATCAATAAGATTTAAATGTTATCATAAATACAGCATGGCTATACAACAAGGCACAGGACTAACTACGGATTCATTACCCCTAGATTAAATCATAGCTCAGAAATTAACTCTTTTTATCTTACTCAAATCATCTTTAGAAACTTTCCAGAGGAATTAAAAATTGAGAGTGAAAGTGTGGCTGTCTACAAACAGAGGGTGAGTCGATGGTTCTACCGCATTGGCTTTGAGGCACCTGAGAGGCTGTTGCGTTCTCCTTATTTTTAACGTAATGTTAGTTTCTTTTAGTATAATTACTAGTAACATGTCAGCATCGCATATTCCGATGGATACTCCAAACTTGTTAATCTTATTATTCTAAATAGTACAAAGTTATTATATACTTTAGACTATATTTATATTAGTTAACTTTTTTAAAATTATAAACCTACAATGTATATTTAGTTAAGTAACACGTGTAAAAAGTTATTTGATTTTGTATTTTTTAGATTAATGTGTGCAAACTGTTCCGTTGAACTTTCCCCGCGTACAGACCTACAGTCTTTGCTGGGATTATTCCTGTATTTCAATTTGTATTTTCAAAGTGTGCATTTGTGTAATAAATGTTGATTTGATTTGATTAAATGGTATTTGCTAATCCTTTGCTTGACTGCGCTAACCTCACTAAGACGTACATTTCAACCTGATAATCTTCTTCTTTGAATTTCTAAATTTAAATTACAAAATAGTAGCCCAACTCCTGAACGAAATCACGAATTCTAAGTTCACAAAACCTGCAACTGACATTTTAACTGTGAAATTTTAAATATAATTTCCCTTTCCAATTATCGCAGCGATAAATTTCAATAGGGTTTTTTTGAAGGCAACAAGGAATTTTCATCTAAAAATTTTTACATCATCCGTAAGTTATTTGGTTGAATGTATCTACTAAAATATTTGATATCTGGTAGTATACTTCATATCCACTTTAGATTCTTTAATATATTTGTTTAGAGCAGAGGCTTTATATTCTTTCTTAAGTTTGAAAGAATAACTAAATGAATGAATCAAAGTAAAATAGAGAGTGCTTATGTATTCTACTGGTATAATCAACGCCTTTGTCTCCTACTGCTCATCAGCCGTCTACATTTTAGTCTCACTCTACCTCCTCCCCTCCTCCTCCCACCTGTCCTGACTTGCCGTACTATCTTAATAACCTGGTATGTCATCATTAGTCAAATATATAACAGCGATTAGAGGCAGCGATTGGAACTTCAGTTAACGTGTAAACGTTATCTAAATTTTAATTAAACTACAATTATGTATATGGAAGGCAACTGTTATAACCTCAATGTCATATCTAGGAACTCATTGAGATCTCTTGATTAACTTTTACTAAATTATTTTCAGCGTATGTTATTACTCAACGACTCGTACCAACTACTTGTGCATGAAATTCTCTAGTGCTTATGGCCATTTATATTATTACAAAATACTTTTTTAATTATTAAATTGCTCAATCCTTAAGCAAGTCCTTAGAGGAGTCATAAGGAATAAGTATATGTCATTTATTACAAAAGTAATATTCATTACTATATAAAATGTCAGAAACCCCTTAAAATTAATTAATAACGGTGGAAATAAATTGCAATGATAATTTTGATAAAATATAAATAAAATATAATGATACATTTATTTTATGTATCAGTTATATATGTATCATGATACATGATTAATAATACAAATTGTTTATAGAACAGTTAAATGGGAAACTAAAACAGAGAACCAAACTAAGTAACTACTCGTTTACAGTAGTACAATCGTAAAACGCTAACAAAATTAAAAAAACCATTAAGAAATTGAATGACTTAAACACGACCACTAAAAGCTTATGGCAGGAAAATAATCGAACAGGGATTTTTTGTAGCGAAACTGATAAAAGTAACTTTTCATAGGTTTACATCATTCTCTCTGTATGTTTTTACAAATTTTTTGACATTTTTCCTAAAAACAACTTTCCGAATATTCTGTTTATTGATTTAAAATTGCGATAAAAATATAGATCTAGAATTTATTCACACTAATTTGTTGAGACATGTTCTAGGCTGCTAAATGCTTAATATAATTTGGGTAGTTCTTGAAGAGCTCTTACTCAACGAACTAGCTAATATATTATTCTATTTTTATAGTCTCTTTGAAACATGTAGTGTCTTTAAAATCATCCAACATTTTACCCTTTCATTCCTTACAAAAGACCCGCATATTTCTTTAGGTCCATTTGGTAAAAATTAACCTTTTACCTGTAATAAACATAAAACTCAGGTTTTCGTTATTGTCGGTAAAACCGTGTCAAAAAAACTAATTAAGGCGTACGTTTGTTCAGTATAATCCATCAGATAACTTGTATTATCCCTAATCAGACAGTTTATGAAGTAGAAGTGCTTGTTTTAGGTGTTCAATTGTGTTTTAGAAGTATTTCAATCATAGTTAGAAATTACAATTAAACACTAAATGAGAAAACAATTTGTATTACACATGACTTTGTTAAAATTTAAATTTTATTTAACTTTAATTACATAATAAATATATTTCAGTTATTTACTTGAAGTTTGAGGTAATAATTATTGTATTTAATATACTTAGGTGTCCCCAGCTGATTTTTCAGTATATATTGAGACGTGCAGTAATTTCAGTATATCTCTTTGATAACTAGATACAATTTACGTCGGTACAAGTGTTAAGTAAATATATTAAAATAACGAAATGAAATAGTAAAAAAATTTTGTATGTGATGTCCAATTCCGTTTACTGTAATAAATTATTTGCGTTATTTTAAGTGTGACAAAGGAAGTAGTAGTAACCGTACAAAGGACCGGGTTGAAATATCAAACGGCCAAGTTGATGACACTATCTAACTGTGTAGTAAATTGCATCTGCATGCCAAAGCTGTGGAAGGTTTGTACAGTGTAATCAAACTGTGTGCAATTCCGTAGATCCACACAAGTTTGTTGGCAAACTCTTAACTTCGTTTACAGATGAAATATTTTGGACATCAGTCGTTGTCAATGAGGTAGCTTTGAGCTGTGTAATAATCTTAAACAATTTATTATATCACACTTAAATCCTGATATATAAAGAAACCTAATCAACTGCAAAAATGTGACTACATGTATCTCTGATTCTCGTTACAGATTGAACGTTATGTAATGCTGGTTAACAGGATATTAAAAACTAGTGCATGTGAAAATGCTAAGATTGTTCAGTAAATCTTTGAACAAAAGTTTAATATCTTTAAACAAAATTATTGTTAAAACTTAAATTTATCCTATTTGACTGACTAACTAATTTCTTAAACGAATACAGTAGTGTAGTATCTTAGTTTATACAAAGCACCTTAAGGTATTCAAATCATTACATTTTGCAATAATGGAATCTATATTTAATAGTATATCAATAGTAAAAAAATATATAGGTAAAACTTATATTGATCCTACTGACTAACTCAATAATTTGTTTAGACGAAAACAGTAGTGGAATATTTACTGTATACAAAGCACATTTACGTATTGAAATAATTATACTGTGCAGATGAAGTATATATTTTATAGTTTGGATATGTATATACCATAGCCTATTGTTTTAAATAAATTATAAGTGAAAAACGAGATTGTATTGTTTTGTCGCAATTGCATCATTCATATGATAGTTTTATAATCTTAATATTTTTATGGGTCTCTGTGTTCAGTTGCAATATATACATAAGGTACGTATAGTGAAATAAATAATTTAAATTTAACATTGCGTAATAATACCTAGCGATTATTAAAATTTCTACGTTGTTAGTTTTTGTATAGATAATTCCTCTGATTTTGATACTAAATAAAATTTAACTATTGGTGTTATTAGTCGATTAATCGAATATAGGTAACTTTTACCTATATGTACATTATGATTTATGTTAGGAATGGCTTTTAGTGATTAATTTTGTGCAGTTAAAAAAACTCTCAAATCATAGTTTATTAAGACGTCATTTTTTAATTTATGAGTTTAAACATAGCCAACGTATATATAGGTCGGGTCTATCAAGGGTATACACTGGCATGTTTATTGAACATATTTTTACTAACGATAGTTCTACATAGTGAGTCTCAGATGTATGTTCAAAAATAAAATTTGTGGTAACAATGTTTCGACACAATGAGAACTAGAAAACTTAAATATTAGTTATTAGATGATTGAGAGTTTAAAATTGGCACAAGTATATCTGAAAACATCGTTATAAGAAAGATATTAGGTCAGGCTGTGTTAGAAAGGGATTGTCTTGGTAATTTTGGACAGGGTAGGGTGGGATTAGGTTCGAATTAAATTAGATTGGGTAGTTTTAGTTCTGTTTTATTAGTTTAAGTTCATTAGGTTACGTTAAGATTGACTAGGATTTATCGTTTTATTTTAAGTTCGATATGTAAAATATCAAAATTAGGTTATCACGATTCTATTAAAAAATTACGTTCCTAACCGTTAAAGAGGTTTTTAAAAATTCATTTTATTTTAATGTTGTAGCTCGAGATAAAAACATTCAGAAGCTGCTAGCAACTTTTACCAAAACATACCAAGCTATGGCTGTAAGTCTGTAAGTACTGTTTATATACCAAAATTAAACTATTTTCTAAACAAACTATTCCTCACGTGAACTTTAGAATTGTAAATGTAGCCGTGAGTGTTTAAATCGTAATATAACACGAATCGTCTGTTTAATGTAATGACCCTTAGATGTGTGTTTTCTCAGCTAGTTAGTTATTCATTATAAAAAAAACTGCAATCATTATTATTTATTACTATACTTGATAAAAACAAAGCTGTATCCTTACTACTCAATATGAATACTTTAACGTGTGAACTCAATATTACTCAAACCATTGTTCCAAAGTATAAATCTTTAATAACATAAAACACGGTATACCAACGAATAAAGTCGAAATGCTGTCTTAAAAATGCACTATCCTTTCACTCGCTACAGACTAGCCATTACAAATTTCCCTCGTATATATTTTATAATGCATACATAATGTAGATATTAGTCAATTGAGATAAATGTATCGAAAATTATATGTTTATCTATTTAAACAACACGTCGTCGCCACAAAAAGTAACTAATCTACAGTAATAGTAACTAGTTACGATATTGGTTTTATTACCACATTGTTACTAGATATTTCAAGGGGATATACAGAAAGAAGATATTACTCTTCACGACATTGCTTTCATTGTCACGTAGTTACCAGAAATTGCTCAGTGATATTCAGAATGTAGCAATATTAATAAAGTATTAATAAAGTTAGTAGTGTTTTCAATGTTTTAAAATGTGAACTAAAGTTTTCGATAGTTATAATTTTTTTGTATGTGTACCCTAGGCCTTCCACGTCTGGTGACATGGGTGAAGGAATGCAAACAGTAATGTACCGCTAGCCTAAAACGTAATTTTTGTACTATCGTCATCTGAAAACTCCCTATATTTTTGTGGTTACCTGTTTTAAAACGGTCATGTCTGAGATGGATGTACCCATAATCTATTAAAATGGCAAATTAACTAATTGGTGTTAAATATCTCTGGAAAGAATATTAATAACTCAAAAAGAATAAAACCTTTTTAGGTTTTGTTTAAGTCCTCATTTTTCATCTCAAAAGACATCAGTTAGTGAACCATTAGTGCCCTAATGTACAGCCTAGCACACTGAGGCTCTTTTGAGTGTTTTAACAGGTTAAAATAAGTGGTCATGTTATGATATCTGAAAGAGATCAATAAGTGTCGTGAACTACGGTGCCAAATGTGTACAGCTAGAACGCTGAGGTTCAGATTACAAATGACCACTTTTATGTTATCTGAAAGAGAACAATCAGTATTGCTAAACATGGCGGTTAAGGTATTGACTAGTACACTGAGGTTCGGTTAAATTGCAGTTTATATAAGTGCTTATCTCTGATCATTCTGAAAGAGAACAAATCATTACTGTTAATCTTGGTTGCCAAATTCATTTTTAGGCACGCGTTAAAAGTTGTACAACCTACGCCCCAATACATTGAGTGCACAAAGCAATACTATACATGACGGCTGAAAATATAGTATTTTTTGACTATTGGGGTGAACACAAAACTGGGAACAAAGCCTGTTAATCCTTACAGGTGCCACTGGTTTGAAATACAGCCAGTATGTTCGTAGTATTTTTGCAGCATGAACCGGACCCACAAATGCCACACGCTTTTATAACGAGGACGATTGCTTTTAATATTGGCCGGCCAAGTTTTTATGATATGAAAATATTTATTATGTTAATATGGGAATAAAATGCAAGGATAGCAATAAATTAAGCAGGCGTAAAACTTCTAATATAACAATGAAATCCTTAGGCAGATTTAGTGTATTAAATTTTGAAAAGTTAAGTGAGTTTATGGTAAAATTATCCTATAACTCCTATCCTATGTATTATTCTATAAGTCCAAACTAAATTAATGGGCCGAAATTAACTAGTATGGTGCTGTTTATTGTCAGCTTTTTGTTTAAAAAACAACGTGTGAGAATACCTGTTATGAAAATTAATAATATATGTCAGTATATTTTTCCTTTGTAGCCCTATCATGTCTATATTAATTGCCACTTTCATTAACAAAAACTGTGAAGTAATTTTTTAAACAAATATTTGGTATTTTTTATAGGAGGCGAAAGTTATTTAACATGAAAAAGGGTCAGTATTTTACAAGATGGATTAGAGTCACTTCTAAACATTTTCACCGAGGTGTATATTTGTGCTAGCGATAAGCATTTAAATAACATTGTAATTACCAAGTAAATTTGTCAATAAATTACGGGCATTTTGTCTGCTGATATGATACAGAAAACATTTATATTAAACTTAGTTTTACAAAAAAAAAAAATGTTTTTAAGTTGATTCTAACTATTGAACAACTTTTGTCTCAAATAGGACACAATTCCTGTGGTAAAAAATAATGTTTTACATAATTGTGACGCATTAAACTATCCTGTCTCCTCAAGTATAATAGCACAAGAGGTATAGTTTTTTGATCTTGATGTTGTTTATATTTGAACTTAGATAATTAGCTGATCTAAATGAGTTGGTTTTCTCTTCAATAATTGTTTCACTGACATTTATTTGCTGTTACATCGTACAATCTAGTAATGGTAAAGGGCTACAATTAAAATTAGAATCTTTAACTCCATTCAAGGAGTCAGTTATTTTGGTTTCATATCTTTGAGTTAAAATCAGTTACTTCTTAATGGGATTATTATCGTTGAATTTTTACAAACACACTACATTTCTATTTTTAACTAATTACAAAACTATTTTAGCTACGTTATGTGTAATAATGAAACATATTGCTGATGATGCATACTTAATAGTTAGGAATGTTATTCTGCAATTATAAGATGTATAGTTCTTCCTTTTGGATGAGGGTGAGCTAATAAAAGTTATAGTAAAGTAAAAATATTAGTACATTTAGATATTTATTACCGTACAATGAACATAAATATGACACAATTGCGATTTGATACCCTGCAAGAATTGGGTCATATTAAAAAATTACAATTATAGGGATAACTTCGTTAGTGCAAGCATAATTTAAAATTAAATTAATGATTAATTTTTTAAGAAAAGTTGATACCATCCTGTTATGAGGAACGTCTATGACAAAATAAAAGGCTGCAAGTGGCTGAGATAAGATCCTACTCGTGGACATGTCTCGTTGAGATTATATTTCTGAAAGGATTGTCGTAAGTGTATCCTTACTTCTAATCTTTCCTGCTAACATATGTTCATAACGCCTGAGCAAAATTTAAAATATGAAAATAATTGTTGTTAATATGTTTTCTTAAAATACCCTGATATATATTATGATTAAACTTAGTTAACAACAAAATGAAGCGTTTAATGATTTAAAAAAGAAAGTTTTCCAAATGCTCAAAATGAGGGTATTATCAATTTTATTGGAAATTTTTATCTTAGCACGATTCAAAATATATACAGTTTCATAATTATTGGTTCTTTAAGAAAAATTTCTACAAAAGAGAATAGCACAATTTATTTCTTAATGCGTATAAAAGATGTTCAACAATGAAATGAAAGAGAAATAAAACTACAAGAAGAAAGTTAAAAATCAGTAATCCCGCCTGTGGGGGAAGTTAGTCCCTAGCCGTTAACTGCCCTTCAACCGCAGAATAAACATCCTTCAATTCTGTTTGTTTGAAAAGTAATTTTTGACGATGGAAAGGATTGTGAAGGAAAACAGTATTTTTCCGATCATTTGCCATCGTTCAGTAAAACAAGAAATCAGTAACATTACGTTTTCGAGATCTGCAATCTGATCTCTTCTTTAGGTAAATAACTAACCTAATACATAATTAACAAACTAGGTTAAAAATAAACAAATCATACCAAAGCGTTGTGGCACGCCTTAAGTCAGGAATCACAACCACCATGTTGTTTGTCAACTTCACTAACTCTAAAAGCATGCACTTAATAAAAAACTATAACACAACACCAATCATTAAAATTGAACTACAAAATACAGGAAACCACCTACGAGTGACCAGAGGGCCCTAGCCAATGGGAAATTTGTCACGGTAAAACGAAAACAAGGATGACGGAAATAAAAAGGAAGGGAAGAGGAATGGGCCCCTTCAGTTATTATTGGTTCATGAAAGATGAACTTCTTAAAACCATATTGTGAAACCGCATTGGTTTATTACAAGTTATCCGATCCATTTGATACATTTGGTTTACTCTTTAGTTCATTTTTTAGAATTGGCAACCAAAGCGGCCCTAATCTCGACTGGCGGCTGACTGATTGGTTGGTCTGCCAATTTTATGTACAAGGTACAGCTACATGAGCTCCAATACCTTCTTGAGAGAAGGAAATCGAGCTGGACAACATTATAGACATTTTCGGATCTTCTAGTGATGCCTTCAAACGTAAAGTGTAAAATAGCTTGTGTCCTTGAATGAGTGTGTGTATTTGTGTGTATGTGAGGAGAGAGAGAGAGAGAGAGAGAGAGAGAGAAAAAGCTCTATTGTTATTGTTATTTTGAAAATATTTATATATTCCTGTAACAATTAGATATTTTCTAATTGCGTTGTGCTCATTGTATTTACTGTTATTATTTATGTTACTTAAGTATTGTTATTTTCAGCATGTTAAGTCTGTTGCTGGTTTAAATGTTAATTGCATTGTACTTATTGGCGTTACTTTTGGTGGTACCGTTTCTGCTTTTCGTATTAAAAACATGTTAATACAGTTGTAAATTTATATATTTAATGCGATGTAGGTGTTGATTTGCTGTTTGATATTTTTATTACTAAGATAATTGTTATGTATTTTTATACATTTTTTTTGGTTCCAGTTGCATAGTATATATTTTTACCATTGTAAGCATTGTATTGCTATTGTATTTTTATATTCTGTGCTGCTAACAAATTTATTTATTCAATGGGCGGGTTTTCGTTCACAATTGTCATCATTTATGTATGTACTTGTAAACAAATTGGTGATCACCGTTGGGATAAATAAATAAATGTATGTTGCCTCATTTAATTTCATTTTGAAGAAATGTGGTTCCCGATGTATTATGTTGGCTTCATCCCAATTCATATAATTGTCTTCGGACCAACAATGGTGTGTAATTTTTTACTTTTTCTTTGGACGCCCTTTATTGTGTTTTATTTGTGCACTTTTATCCATACGTTTAGTTGTATTTTTGTCTCGCCTATGTATTCCCTATTTACAACTACATTTTATATTGTAAACACAGTTTTTTGGAATCCTGTGTGCCATTTTTTCGTTTTTGTTTTTACGAGACTTTGTGTAAGATTATTGTGTGTTGTGAACGCGGTTCTAATGTTGTAACGATCTATGGATTGACACAAACGCAAATTATCACAATATTGATTTTCTGACTCAGGAATGATTATTTTTTTGGGGG
>NW_025780824.1:0-25939 GCF_021130785.1 Homalodisca vitripennis
AAAAGATATGAAATCATATTAGCATTAAAAAGTACTATTGTGTAATTTTGTTCTGTATAAATAATACTATAATCGTTAATAATTAAAACTAAAAATCATGAATTAATAAAGAAAGAGAACAATAACTGAATCAATTATTCAAATTTATTAGATTCAATTGGCTGAATTCAGGTTTAATGAGGCGTTAATGACGACAATTTACAACTTCATTCATTTTATTCCAGTGGGATTAATTTGTTGGATTGTAGTGTTCTGAAAATTAAATAATTTATATTTGGAGTGTAACATCATAAATCAAATATAATAATCCAACAATTATAATCCACGAGGCCATGAATGTTACAAATCCAAACAAATGTTCAAGTTATCCAAATATACGTAAAAACTGCAAGACCACATTAGGACTGCCAACGTTATTATATAGCAAAGAAAAATGGCTGTGTATTGTTGTAGAAACACAACACGTCACACACAATAAAATTCACTGTTTGAATTTGTAAATATTGTTTTAATAAACCATACAATTTAGACACTGTTTTATTTGTCGCACGCTGCGCCTTGTCACGTTAACCGTAATGACTGTGATTTTTAACACCGGTTTATCCTCCCAAACGCGGGAAGTTGAAATCTTGTTTGCCCACGGATATCTCTAGAATTACATTAGGTATATTTTTGAAAATTGTTTTCAAATTCAAACAAAGCCGGTTACGCAACATATGGTGCAACGTACTCTTACTGTTATTAACATTTCAACTACCATGTGTGTAGTTGCCAATCTATTGATGTATAATATAACAGTCGTCCTGTAGTCACAGCCTAGACTTACATGATATATGACTAATCCGGGAAATATCTCGAGTTCTGCAACATACCCGTGCTGTAATCTAAGTTTATCAAACCAAAAGAAAGTGAATGCAAAAAAATATTCCAAATAACAGTTGAATAATAAAAATAACATAAATGATCCTAATTTTATATACAATTTATTAATCTTTTCTTCAAAAGTAAAGCGTATGTTTTTTTAATACATTTTCTAAAGGTTGACAATTAAACGCTATTTTAAGTACAAGCTGCAGAATGGAGAGTGGTGAGAATCTGTATTTTCAAGCCAAGAAAACCATTTATTGCTAGGGTAACGTTGACGAGTAAACAGATGATTAATCAATATCAACAAGTTAACCAAAGTCAAACAAGATAGGGAGAATTTACAATTCCATCAGCAAATTATTTTTTTTCTAATAAAAATAAAAAGATGGATTATTTTAAAAACATAAAAAGATGAACTACACCCATCCTGGCCATTGAGGAAACTATTTGCTTAAAGACTTTTATTTATACATTTCATTGCAGTTTCCTGCCTACTAGAAAACTTTATAAATCAACATAACTTAATTCCTCCAATTCTTTCAGCTTCTAGCTTACAAAGACAATTTCATGATCCACTAAATTCAAGGATTATTGCACAAAAGCCCAAGCCTTGTATTTTTTAAAAACTACAGTTTTGAGTATCATAAATATTCTCTTTAACATTTAATACATCTTCTATTAAATTTATCGGTCAAGAAATCAAATCTATTAACACTGAAAAACATGTGCAATACTTAAACACTTCGCAATATTAACCATCTTCGCAATAATAACCATTATTCCTTTAATTAATTTGTATTTGGCCTTTGACTATCTAGTTTGCACGATATTTTACTTCTAGAATTTGAACAACAAAGCTCATCATTTTCAAACTTTCAGAAATTATAAATTTTGGCTGAAACTCATATTGACAATAAAAACCAATTAATGCTGCTAATACAGTGAATTGTAATATCTGAACGCTTACATTATCCAGTATTTTGTTTACTGTCTTAGACTTTCTACTACTAGTTTTATTCTCTCCTCCGTGATTTGAGATGTGAAAAACAACTGCAGGTTAGAACGTGACGAATACAAGTTTGCAGTTCGGGCTGTACTTGGGCTGTCAGACTGTACCTATATAAGGCTATCTGTCATCTCCTGAACGATAACGCAAGGATTTGTAACTATAATTCCCATCTGTCGATTCGATTCAGTAATTTTTTTTTATCTGAAGCATTACCAGTCACATTACATATCACAGCCACCGCTAAAATGAGTCTTTCTTACAATCTGACAATAATAATTTTATATTTTGAACTATTTTTAAAGGCTATATAAACTGTTTCACTAACTTTTTAGATAATTAGTTAAAAATCATCAATAGATTCAGGTTTTTGGGCTGATATTATTTATTTTTTTTAAACGACCATTTTTATTACTTGTTTTTTATTTAATGGAAATAACATATTATAGAACATACAAGAACATTTACTTTACATTAAGTTCATTTTCAACAATGTCTCAATAACTTCATTCAAGGATTTCAAGGAAATTTATGTCCACCTTTCTGAGAAATGTAAGATCTGTAACAAGTTTTTAGTATGAAGTATATTATTTATCAGAGAAATAAAACCCGTGATTATTATATTAACTAATTAATTTTATCTACTATAAGCTTATTATCAAAAATATTATATTAATATCACCCTTCTAAACTGCATTACTATGCATATTTTGTAGTATTTTTATATAATTGTAAACCTTTTTTAGTGTATTGAGACCTGATACACAAAGCAGCAACGTTGTCGCACGGACTTGTCGTCAGAGAGCGGCTTCACTGGTTATCGCTGGCAGTGGTGCACATTGTGCCAAAATGATAAAAACCTGATAGCAAGATAACAATTTTATCAGGAATAACTACTTTTTATATTTATAAACCAAATTCATCATTTGCATGACCATTAGTAAACAATAATGTTCTGTGTCCCTTAATCAAACTTTTAAAACCTGCTAACTTGAACTGACGTTATTCTGTGATTGAGAAAACTATTTTCCTATCTGAATTTCTTGCTGAGGAGAGTGACGTATTGTGAGGAGCCATATCTTGCATCAAAATGTTTTCTTGTTAGTACAATGTATTTATAATGAAAAGTATCTACATATTAGTTAGTTAGAGAGATTCAGATATATTCTTAGCTCTATCTTCCTTTATACTTTATATTTTTTAAATTTGTACCCTTACTCTGGCACATTTTCTATGCATTTACTCATCACTGATAATTCCATTCTTAATTAATTATTTTCCAAATCATTTTTTTTAAATATAACTTCTAATGTTTTAAGGGAAACTACTAAACTCGTAACCTTCTACTATAGAGTTTGATCTATTCACTTGTTATTTATTGAACAACGGATATAGCGACAACATGTAAATAATACGACCGTGTCATTTATGATAACGGATTAAAAATAACTAAAATAACTAATAAAACTGTACTGACCTGTCTAAGTAACATATGTTTAATAAAATATTTGATAGGAGGTACTGGTACATTCCAGTTACTTGTATACTCCGTATGCAGTTAAAACTTATACTCATGTAAGATGTAATATATTTATTAATATTTTCAAGTGTAAATGTTTATTATGTCATAGGTAATACTGCTGTATTATAAGCACTTCAAAGCGGTACACTAACAACAAAGAAGTTAATATCAACGGCTTACTACTTATATAAGTTACTGAAAACTTTACAAAGCACGTTGCTTATGGACTTTACCTTCCTGTTATTATAAGCAAAACGTAAAACACTCAACTCTTTTCCTAACTTGAAACTGTCTTCGTTAACCTAAATAAAATAGTCTGTATTATCAAACACTTTATTCTTTTTCTTGGTTCACATACAATTCAAATAATAACAATAACAATATTACTAGCCCTAGTCCTTAAGAAAATCTATTTTATTTATTTTATAAACATTTTTTATTATGAGCAATATTTTATTAAATATACTTACTTTTCATTAATTATATTTCATACAATAATATAACCAATGTAAGAAATTAAATGTTTTGTATATATCCCTTTTTATTAGGATATTTTTGCAAAATTAATCACATTTATTATCTAAATGCCTTTGTTCGTGGATTTATTAAACACATTTTTATAGTTTATGTTAAAGAAAAATATTTTAAAGGGTAATCATTTTAAAATAACAATCATCTATTTCGTCTGAAACAGATTAAACGACCTTTACGTATCCGAATATACCATCAGTTGATGGACAAATGTTTGTTGCCTCCGGCTTGTGCAAGCGTACCTTTACAGTGGTCGTGTTCGCTTATTGCACTGGCGGATTTCGTTTGATACAAGTATCCTTGAATTGTAGTGAAATTGGTCAAATAGTTGGGGTCTAGTACATTTTTTATTTTATAAATTATTTTACTTTAAATATTTTCAACAGACGCCATGTTTTGTTATTATTACAGAACATAACACTATTAGTGCTTTTAATTTCCTCTTATCTATCAAAACCTATGTGCTAGATTTGTATTCCTTAGCTTAAATAGTTCTAGAGATATTATTTTTTTTATAAAAATTACAAAATGATGTCTAGCGGCTAAACGACACAATTCTCGACCTATCTCTTCAGGACTTTTTTGCTTGAAATGATAAGTACTTTCACTCACAGTAATTCATAACATTCCTTTTTTGAACACCTTGTGTAAGTAAAGCTGGAAGTATTCAGTCAGTAAAAAATTAATCACGGAGCCAATTTTAATTATTTAGCGCTCGTTTTATAAAGAATAAAATGGTTTTTAAGGTGGTACATATGACTGTAATAAGAAAACTGTAGTAAATAATTTTAAAATTATTATATTGTGCAATATTGCTTCAAGAACTAACCGTCGCGTCATCTAGATAACACTTAGTTATGATAAACCTGAGGCTAGTATGAAATCCGTTGTGTAAATAGAACAATACAAAAAACCTACAAAATAGAGGACTAGTTATATAGCATTATTTAGAACAAAATTGTCCCACAGAACATGGGATGTAAATAAGTGGATTGAACTTGAGGTAATGAAAGTAGTAACTGTTACTTGATGTAATACCTAATATGATGAGTCAGACACCACATCAGCCTGAGTTTGAGTCATGATGTTATCATCTAAATATATGAAAAAGTTGGTGATCGCATTGTTTCGACACTAAAGACACATAGACTACAAAATATAATGTAATTAGCTAAGCCTTAGCGAAGACCTTTATTCGTGTGGCTGGAAAAATGTTTCTGTCTGTCTCATGTATGTAAGTTTATCTAGTTGTTTATCCTCACGATATTTCCAAAAATAAATGACATATTGCCTTTAAATTGTGTATGGAGCTTCATTTCTATATAAGGAACACTGGGTTTGATGATTGTGCATTTATCTCCATTGGGATTTAAGTGAGCCTTAGCAAATATGTTTAAATTGTTCTTATGGGTAACCATGATGGCAACGATACAAAATAGCAGCATAAATAAATTTGTATAAAATCTCAGTACACAAATAAGAGATTTAAACTCGTAACATATTAACACGTGTAGCCTAAATACCACAACACATAAAACTCCACTTTAGAGTGTCTAGTGCAGACGTTTATTATTTAAACACTAACATGAAACCTAGTTTAATGAACAAAAGTGTAATGTATAATATGGCAAGATATGTCGAAAAGACTTCATACGTTATGAAATCTTGCGTAAAATTCTAATTATACAAAAGTTGTTTTAATAATTCGTAGTTTTCGAGTCATAATCTTTTTTGTATGATTGTATACCTGTCTATCCACAAGACGTATAGAGCATGAAATGGGTCATATATTTGAAATTTGTATACAAACTATGCTAACCTAACCTGTTACGCGAGACCTCGTGTGACGTACTTACATCTTTGATATAGATATAAATATGATCAATACATCTAAGAGTGAGAAAGAAATAATGTTTAGAAACAAATCTTCAATCTACTCAAAAATTTTCATAATCCATTATGGCATATCAGCCTGTAATCAACATGTAATGTCGTGTGCCAGTGGAATCAACAAATTTGTAATAAAAATCAGAAATATTCTTTAAACTACAAAGCAATATGTAGTAAACTTTTTAAATTATACAGTCATAAAATAAAAATAATGACGATTTTCATTTTTTAAATAACATTTGAAATAACAGATGTTTGCAATATGATGTTATGGATCGACTAAACATCATATTTAACAAGTACTACAAAATATTAATACAAGTACTACATATTTCTCTGACGAATGACCATGAACTTTGATGTACGAGCTGAGGTTTCTTTACCAACACTACACTAGTATGGATAGTAATCGGTTCAAAAACCTGTTAATTTGGATTTGCAGGTCAAGGAAACATGTTTTGTTTCCTAATTGCGTAGTATGATGTTATAGGAGTTGCCGTTATAGTACTTGGAATTGCATGCGAGAAGCATTTCAAAAATAAAAGGATATGTATTAAACATTTTCTTTCATTAATCTTCGTCCGAACATTATGACCTTACATAGTCGTTAAGTAGCACAACTGAAATAGTTGTTTTGTTTTTACATTGTATAGGAATAATTAAATTCAGAGGGATTTGTATAAAAATGCGTAAAATTTGGAAAGAAATTTAGAAGTAATTTACTAATATAAGCCAATAAAAAAATAAAACTTCAACATAAATTTATTTATATTGCAAATCAAGTGGGCGAGATTAGCTTAAAAAGCTGTATTAGCTCGTGACAATTCTGATAGCTTATAATGCTCACATTTTCAACTCTAAAATATCAACAACCTTGAAAAAAACGCATAAAAAATTCACAGCACTCGTTATTTTCTTCCACCGGTTAAGCACTTACATAGGTAACTGTGAGGAAATTAACGCGCTCATTTTGGATTCGGAACCGCCTCGTTACGCTTTGTGTAGAAAACTCGGTTTTCTCCACCGAGCTTTGGGATTGTGTCTGTTGCAAACGTAGTGCACTCAATTGTGCACCTGACGAGACAATGAGATTATCCCTTCACATAAATTACAATGTATTTTTTAGTATAGATGTCTCTTATGTTGAAACTATGCATTTCCAGCGTATCGTCGCCACTCTTTTCGGATCGCTTCGGACGAACATGACTCAGAAGCTCCATACTTAGTTCTCACACGCTGAAAGGAAGGCAGCGAAGGTAGTATGGAGCTAAGTTCAACATTCACATTGAATTAACCCTTCCTACCATAGCTACATCATGTTTATATACTTTACTTAGTTGAATACACCTACATCAGTTCCCATACGTATTTTCCATAGGTAATAAACTTTAACCAATCTAAAGTAAAACTTAATTCCCAAAGTTAAATGGTGCTTTATGGAACTATTCGTGAAACTTTTAACATTATTACAGAATATTACAGTGCAATGAACAGTTTAAATAATGGTCGGTGTAGTATAGCCTAGTATATACTATAGTCAATTGACCGAGATGATTTGACTCAAACTGTTGTCTAGTCGGGGTGCGACCATGTTGCGATTTACAAGCCTGTGGAGGAAGAAGCAAGGAATGTATATATTATTGTAATGTAAATTAAATCAACAATTTAACCAGATAAACACACCCAAAAATATCTCAATAGATAATATCATATTTATTGCAAAAAAAATGTTTTTGTTAAATTTCTAAAAATTAATATAACCCAAGTATAATACTATTTTGGACATTTTCAATCGTTATCGGACATCTGACGAGAATGAACGGACAACAGAGTTTGTGAAGAAGGTTGCTGAGTGGACTCCTGCTAATACAAGGGCCAAGGGAAGACCTCGGATGAGATGGAAGAGACGATGTGGTTGCTGACCTAAGAAAGATTGGAGCAAGAAATTGGAGAGAGGTCGTCGAGGACAGACCCCAATGGAGACTACTGATTCACCAGGCCAAGACCCATGGAGGGTTGTAGCGCCGAGGGAGTAAGTAAGTAAGTATATATTTTGTAAATTAGTGTTTATATATAACCTTATCGTCAATATCAAACTTTAAAACATAGAATGAAAAGTTCAAGAAGTAAACAACTAATTCAAAGATACAAAAGAAAGAATCCTGATTGTTTCTCCAGAAAGGAACATTTACAGGTCAACTTTGCTTACCCCAAATATTTAATTGAACGTATCGTTTACGGAATCAGAAGATTAAAGGTATAAAGATACATCACTAACATATAAAGTAATTACTATCGTAGGATTATAATCCATGACCACCAATTTTAAAACCCGTATAAGATATAAATCTTTTAATTTAATCAAATACATTATTGTTTATTTCTGGTATATTTCTTATATTCTTATAATTCTTGTACCTGGCAATGTTTGTAGAATATTGAATATTCATCATAGTAGAATAGGTCATTAATTTTAGTTACGTTTGCGTCAATCACAACAACCCAACATAAGATAAATTATTGGAAAACCTCCGAGAGAATAATACGCATAGCTCTTGAAATAAATGTAGCAGAAATGATGAACGGCCTCTTATTCTTCGTACAAAGGTTTCCCATGAATAGGGCGTTTCCTGCAATGGTTCCATACGATACTGTTTCATACAAAGCGTTCGCTGCCCTCAGTATATTCAAAGGTGATACGTACAATCGGTTTGTTCAGTTGAAAGTTTATTTTTATTCGTTTTATGCATTGCGCATGAAGCTGCAAAAGTGTACTTTGGTTTGATCCCAATTATATAATTTGTGTAAGAAACAAGTAGACTTTACTTTACTTTGTTGTAATTAATGAATCGTTGTTCTTATTGAAATTAGTGACAGCGATGACTATGGATTTTAGTATGGCTTTCAAAAATTTTAAATAAAATAAATAAATAATTAAAAATTCTATTTTTTCTATCTCTTCTTGTAATGAGCTCTTTGAATGCCTTACAGTACATTTGACGTAAAATTATCAATGAAAATTCTTGTGCTCATTTTGTAACATAAAACTACTCGTTAATTTCGATAGCAACCTCTCAGTATTCAGTTACCGTGAGCAGTGTCCATGGCAAGCGGTTTCCATAGGCCACTTTAAACGACCATTGTCTCTAGAAAGAAAATTCTTTTAAAGATTAACGATTTAAAAGGCCATAATCTATGCGTTCCGAAAATAAGATTGCAAATGGCAGTAAATATACCATATTTGAAAATTTTTGACGCCAAATGGCTTTAATTTCTGGAATCGTAAAACATTTCGTCACACAGTGCATTATGCTATGTTATTGACAATCCCCAGTACGTGGATGTTTCAGTAGGTCTTGAAATCCTGGAACTTTCACACGAACCCCTCATATACCACCAACTAATCGGTATTCTCCATGGTCAGACACATGAAGAAATTTAGCAAACGACCACAGGCATGATTTTATGGAATTAAAGATCTTTTGACGAGTTTCATAAAATTTAGGAACCCATAGTCGGGCCAACCCAAATTTTTGATCATTTATAGACTGGGTTATTCTAAAAGGCCAGTTAGTTTCAGGGACCAAGGCTTTCAAAGTATGTTGACTCCCCAATGTATGTTGCTTCGACACGGAAGAGTCTGTGATATACATATATGTGTATCTGAGAGCAGAAATTAAAAAGCACCTCCGCCCCCTGCTAGTATTTACATTGTGTTCTAAATACTATGAACAGTCTCAGTTGATTCTAGCCACATAAAAAAGAAGGGACTATGGAAAGTCCAATATCATTGAACACCATCAAACTCACGGTTTAAAATGTTGCTGGTGAAGTCCATGGCAGCAAGTTTGGCAGGACAGCGTTGCCCTGGCGTTATCAGTTTTAACAGTAGAAATAAACTACTCTCCAACATGCTCTCGCAATCCAGTGCATGTGTCTACACTTCTATGCTGCTTGATAAGATCTTATAATTTAATTCTAGATAAGGGACCTAATATTGACCGTTTTCAATACTTGTATAAGTTTCAAACTTTATTAAAATTGGCAAGAGAAATGTTATATTAATATTTTGGTACCTCTATTTGCCATGCTTTGTTTCACATATATTTTTAAGTATTAAGTAAAAAAACCATAATTAAGCATTTGAACTGTTTAAAGTCCAGTACATATACGATATTGATTATTAACTGTGAATAACTCAGAAAAACGTTTTTTACATTAAACTGTAATAGCCACTTCAGTCTAATTGGACTTTTCTGTTCTGATGAGCCCAAAGCAATATGACGTTTCCGTCTCCTTTTTATTAATTAATTAATTAGTTGCCGACTAGCTGAGTTAGTTGTCATTATAGGAAATTATGTATGGAAATCAGAGTCATAGTCTTATAATATTAGTTTTCTTTTATAATTCAAACAATATAATAACAAAAATACTTAAACTCGTTTATAGATATTAAGTTACAATATTATTTTATGTATGTTATCATTCTGAAATAATAATTAACTTAGAAATATTAATTACAACTTATTCAAAATCATATAAGTCAAACTTAACTTAATACTACCTATAGTCACTGGAGCCAGATTCCTTGGTAAACGCTTGTGACAAATCCCATGTGTGAAGAAGGTCCACAATGAGGAAGCGACAAAACTGTCGATTAAAGATAATTGGTTTAGCCAATAGAATAATATCGAAGTTACTCAATTCACCTTGATTTTCATGTGATTAAAAGTTGAAGTTCAGTCACACAACACTCCTCAGTCTCCACTTAAAATGTGTACTCTGGTAACTAAAGGTACTTTACGTTTACTATCCGCACACTCGGCCGTTCCAGCTACGACTTTAACACTGCACAACCCCGACAATTTTATAACCCCTGGCACGGTCCTTTCCCCTCGAAGGTTTGAGCTTAGACTGACTTTTCTCCTTCGAATGAAATTCCTCCATCCCAGAATGGGTGTTGCCGTGTAGACTGTATTTTAATTTCATTGGTTCTAATAATCACGTGCTTCATTTTTCTCAACTTTTTTGGACATCTCAATTCTGGTGGCAGTATGATATGACGATCATTGGTATGTCCTGAAGTTTACCTGGGATTTATAATTTTATTTTCATCCGTGCCTCAGCAATAAACTAAAATGTTATAGCGTTAACTGTATCTCTGTTAAAGTTTGTGCTGTATTCACTCAAATTTGTCGCAAGAGTGTTTTTATTTGCACTAAACTTTTATCTTCAAGCGAATGTGTTATTGTTGATCGCAGCATGAAGACGTTACTTAACGTGAGTATTCAAGGGGGGAATCAATTTACTGATTACTTGAAGAATGTAAATTCAACGACAAATCATGTGCAGTGTCGCAAACAATACAATAGAAAGAGTACAATTTCAGCAGCAAAACGGCAACATGAAGAGGAATCAGCTAGTACCTCTCAAAAAGTCCTCCTCGTACTAGAGCACATGTAAGTGAGTCATATTTTTCTTTTGAAAATTTTTCTTTATTTTGCGGCGACGAGTTGAGTGAGGAATACAAAAAAGGAACAAGCACAGATCTCTCGTCGTAAAATTTTTAACGTTAGAACTCTTTCATTTAAAGACTCAGTTATGAAAGCAGCTCAGTCTCGTTCTGATGACACAACAAAAACTATTGTTGTTCGCATCGAGTTTGAACACGATTTAGTTAATGCTGAAGCTAAGTACCATAATAATTGTTTTGTATCATTTTTAAAGACGACCACTGGAGGCTAAGTCGGCCGTCCTCAAGATGAAGCATTGTATCTCGCTATGGGGTAAAATATTTTCATATTTATTAAAAGTAGTGATGACTGCCAGTTTACGTTAGAAGAATTAGAAAATATTTGTAAAAACGTAAGTGTTGATAACAGAAAAATTAAATTACGGTTGTAGTTAAATTATAGTAATAGAGCCATTATTACCCAGAAACTAGGACAATTACATTGTAATGTTTTCTTGTTAATTATCATGATATTATCAATCAAGCTTAGATTGAAAAAACCTAAAGGCAAAGAAGATCAATGAAGGCCCTATCAACTGCGGCAGCAATTATTCGGGAAGATAATCAATCGGTTTAATCATAAACAGTTTTTACATGCTATGACTGGATGTGATAAAACATCGGCAATGTTTCGAAGGGGTAAACCAAAACTTTTTTTATTTAATTGTGCACAAGCTTTCCAAGATATCAACTCTTCACCAGAAATTCGCTTTCTTCTGTCTGTATATGGAGCTCCAAAAAATTACTTTGATAGACAAATTAAGTTACTTATCTTTTGCAAAACAAACACGGATAAAAAAATTTGTGCAATTAGTTTGCCTTCCTCCAATCGCAGCTTCCGCTCACCAACAGTTTTATCCTGTATATTACTAGGTTCAGGTGTGGCTTGGTGATCAACTAGACTCAGAACAATGGGGTTGGAAGGATGTCAATAATGCATTGGAACCAACCCACACACTTCTTTAAACCTGCACCAGAAAACCTCCTTAATTCTGTTTTTTGAAATTGCAAAAAGGGGTGTAACTTAGGATGCGGCTGCAAAAAAGTAGAATTATTTTGTTCACTAGCGTGCACCACTTGTCAAGGCCAATCGTGTTCAAATGTTGAATCTCCAACAGAAGAAGATTTTTACAATGAACGACGAAACAACTGATGTATCGCTGTTAGTACAATTTACGTCTACTCAGATGAGGAAGAAGAAGAAAATAGAGAGAGAGAAGAAGATGGAGGGGAAGAAGAGGAAATAATTAGTGGACAATAATGATGAATAAAATATGTTTACAACCAAGTATAACGGGACTTGTCACTCGAGCTATACCTGATCGACAACTAACACACTAACATGAGTGCAAACGACTGAAAAGAAGAAGAATAACCAAAAATTCATTAAATTTTACTGGAATAGACTGTGGAATAGGCCTACCGGGGAAACCACATTAAAAAATCGCGCTAGGTACACTACCCATAGGTGGCATGGAAACGTGTGTCCATATTATAGACAATACAGCTTAAGAAAATTTTGTAATGGTTTTTTCTCAAAAATGGTTAGTGTTATGAAAAGAAGCATAAGGAGCATTTCTGTAGATAATTGCATGATCTTACAATTTTTGTTTGAAATATTTTTTCATAAAACTAACCGTTTAGCTGAAAAATTCAAAAAACCTATTTTTGGGAAATTTGACCTTGAATATAAAATTTTGCAGACATGGGATCGATGGGGACTTTTCACAATTTCATAACAATGGTGTCCCTAACATCTATACAAATTTTCAGCTTTCTGGGAATTTTTGCAAGGTTCAATGTCTAAATTGACCGGACTATTATAGTTTTTACGCGAAGAATACTAAAGAAAACGTAACCAAATCTCATTGTCAATATGTTAAAATGTATTTTAGCGTAGTTCACAAGTGCGTCAGATCACTTGTAGCTTTGTATCTTTTCTGTAGCTTTTGCTTGTAGCTTAAATATATTCACCCTATTTTAAGTGAAAGGGGGTTCGGAGTGATAATGGGCTATTGTTAAAAAATTAAAAAGAAATAATTGTTCGAATGTTATTAAATATAAACTGCATATGGCAATTGTGTCACATTCAGTATTTCTTGTTGTATTAATCAGTGGAATAAAATATTTACAAACTATTTATAGAAAATAGATAATGGCCGTAATATCTTCTTGGTTAGTAAATGTTGTAAATGATTCAATAATTAACTCGGTACATGCACTACAAGAGATGTTTATACTTTATATTAGAGCAATTTCATGAATAATTACATGGATTCTGCTTTCCTCTGGACTGTAATTATATCTCCAATACTGTAACAAGAAGTGGCGTAATGATGGGTTTTGGAATAAAATCAATATGAAGCAACCGACACAGTTGAGGGCTGCATTCATTAAATCTGTCAGTATTATTGCTCTGATGTTCATTAACAATCTCAGACTGATTGAGAGACCAGTTTACCGTATTCTGGTTTGCGATAATATCGATTTGTCTTTTAAACTGGAGTTGGTAAAATCAGTTACTGTGGAGAAAAATGTTATTTAACCTATTTAGAAATTATAGTATTATGCCTGTATGATAACAGCCGTACGAATTCAACAATGTTGATTTTCTCGAGTGTGGTAATCGAAACACTCAAATTCATTACATTGCGCAAATATTTTTTTATTTATGTTATTTTTAACTATCCTTAAAATACCAAGGAACGGAATATCAGCACAGTTTTGAAATAACTTGTATTAATCCTGACAAAAATATTGCCGCTCAGTAATATATTTGTTCTTGGAACTTAAAATTACTCATTCTATTAAAGGTTAGTTTTTATATTGCATCAGTCAATAAAAGGTTATAATTTCCAATTTATCCAATAAACTTGTATTTTTTTAAGTAATCTTCGTACATCAGACCCACAAAACTTACTTTTTTATTTTTAATTTTGTTTTGGTCACAAAATTCCACGATCTTCTGAGGATGATTCTTGGTTTATTTATTCATCTTATGGACTTTTTAGTTTTAGATTTTTTTAAATATTTGTTTCCCATTTTGATCTTTTTACCCGCTAAGTTACTAGTAAAAATATGAGTTGGCGATTGTTACTTATCCGGATATAGTGCACAACTACGTAAAACCTATAATCATAAATCTTTTGAAGAGCCCATTGAATGTTTATTTCGCCCAATCAAACTTTTTACTTAATTATTATAAGTTTTAGTCCTTTACTGATTCAATACATGAAATCGTAGACAAGTGTGTAAAAATAATTTAATACTTTTGCATTTTGAAAACAAAGTTTATAATTATTATTCTAACATGATCATAAATCACATTGACAACATCAATGTGATCTAACATTTGTTATTGGCTTCATAAATTAACAAATGTTGATGATGATTAATTAAAAGGGGATCGGTCCCTCCTTTTTTTTTAAAAAAAAAAAAAAAAACACATTGAAACTTCGAACCAAGCAGAACTCCCATATTGTGTAGAAGATGTGAAATTTGAAAATGTCTAGCATTTTAAATAGCCCAATTCAGGGTATAACACAACTCTCGACACAGATTTTAGGAATTTGTTCCTGGGTGAAATGTAGCAAAATATAAAATAAGTTGATATATCGTTTATAAAATTATACACTTATCTTGGTATTTTTAACTAAACCATTTATTTTGTTCTACCTAGCTTAAAAATATATAACGCCATTTTGAAACATTTGCTAGAAAATAGAAACTAAAGGGTTTATTAAAACTGGGCTTTAATTAGTGTAGTACTATTTACTAATAACGGTTTAGTAAAACTACATACAGACAAACAAATAGAGAACCGTAAGAGATAATTCGCATTTGATTTTTTACTTCATTTTACACAGGGATCAACACCCTAAAGTTTATTTGGAACTTTTTTTTACACTATATGAATACAAATTCTTTAACTACAGCTGGACTTAAAACTGTATATACCAATATAGCTTTACTTGTTAATAATACACTCAATATTCTGATGTAACGCTGTAAAACTCAAGAAGTACATAAAATAGGTTCACTCTATCTCGGCCTTAATGCAGTTACTGTTGTGGAAGACGAGATTTAATTACATTTACAGCTTCAAAGCCCTCCAGTCTGAGCTTGTAAATGGCATTGCTGGCGAATATTAACAATGGATATTTGTCATTAGTACGATTACCACGCCAACAGCGGGTGTCTTACTCACCTGTGTTGTGTGTATATATGTTATTAAACACATGTTTGTACAAGATGGAAGTTATTATTATTTGGCATATACTTCATATAAAAGCATGTTATAGTAATAGCTTGATTCGGAAGTGATACATTAAAAATGTTAGTATGATATTAATTGCAATACTTGTGTCTAATTTTACAAATTTTCAGCATTTGTACTTCGTAAGCAATGTGAAATATTTGAGAAATAGCAATTGACGTCATAAAGTGATATAACATATTTTTAACAGAACTATTTGCCAGTCTATTCTTGCGGTATTTTAACTAAGAAAGTGTTGATATAGGTAATGCTATAACATTATAGTTTATTGCTGAGGCGCTGACGGAAATAAAATTATAAATCCCAGGTCACCTTTAGGAAATACCAATGATACGTCATATCCTGCTGCCGATGCCGTGAGAAATGGAATGCCCGAAAAATTTCTTAGGGAGAAAAAAGAACCACGTGATTATTGGAAACAATGAAATTGAAATAAAAACCTACACGGTAACACCCATTCTAGGATGGCGGAATTTAATCCGAGAAAAAAAAAGTCAGTCTAAACTCAAACCTTCGAGGCGGAAGGACCGTCCCTCGGGTTGTAAAACATTGTCGGTGTTGTACGGTGTTAGAGTCGTAGCTGGAACGGCCGAGTGTGCGGATAGTAAACGTAAAGTACCTTTGGTTACCAGAGTACACATTTTAAGTGGAGACTGAGAAGTGTTGTGTGACTGAACTTCGACTTGTAATCACATAACAATCAAGGTGAATTGAGTAACTTCGATATTATTCTATTGGCTAAAACCAATTTCAGTTTCGTCGCTTCCTCATTGTGGGCCTTCTTCACACATGGGGTTTGTCACAAGCGTTTACCAAGGAATCTGGCTCCAGTGACTATAGGTAGTATTAAGTTAAGTTTTACTTATATGTTTTTGAATAAGTTGTAATTAATATTACTAAGTTAATTATTATTTCAGAATGATAACAAACATACAATAATATTGTAACTTAATATCTATAAACGAGTTTAAGCATTTTTGTTATTATATTGTTTGAGTTATAAAAGAAAACTAATATTATAAGACTATGACTCTTATTTTCCATATATAATTTCCTATAGTGACAACTAACTGAGCTAGTCGGCAACTAATTAATTATTAAATATAAAGGAGACGGAAACGTCATATTGCTTTGGGCTCGTCAGAACAGAAACATCCAATTAGACTGAAGTGGCTATTACAGTTTAATGTAAAAAACGTTTTTCTGAGTCATTCACAGTTAATAATCAATATCGTATATGCACTGGACTTTAAACAGTTCAAATGCTTAATTATGGTTTTTTTTTACTTAATACTTAAAAATATGATATGTGAAACAAAGCATGGCAAGTAAGATAAGTAACAATAGATAAACTATAACAAATATAATAATTAACAGGAAAGAAATTACCACAATATTTTTAACAATAATAAGAATATAAATAGAGGTACCAAAATATCAATATAACATTTCTCTTGCCAATTTTAATAAAGTTTGAATCTTGTACAAGTATTGAAAACGGTCAATATTAGGTCCCTTATCAAGAATTAAATTATAAGATCTTATCAAGCAGCATAGAAGTGTAGACACACGCACTGAATTGCGTGAGCATGTTGGAGAGAAGTTTATTTCTACTGTTAAAACTGATAACGCCAGGGCACACTGTCCTGCCAAACTTGCTGCCATGGACTTCACCAGCAACATTTTAAACCGTGAGTTTGATGGTGTTCAATGATATTGGACTTTCCATAGTCCCTTCTTTTTTATGTGGCTAGAATCAACTGAGACTGTTCATAAGTATTTAGAACACAATGTAAATACTAGCAGGGGGCGGAGGTGCTTTTTAATTTCTGCTCTCAGATACACATATATTGTATATCAACAGACTCTTCCGTGTCGAAGCAACATACATTGGGGAGTCAACATACTTTGAAAGCCTTGGTCCCTGAAACTAACTGGCCTTTTAGAATACCCGGTCTATAAATGATCAAAAATTTGGGTTGGCCCGACTATGGGTTCCTAAATTTTAGGAAACTCGTCAAAAGATCTTTAATTCCATAAAATCATGCCTGTGGTCGTTTGCTAAATTTCTTCATGTGTCTGACCATGGAGAATAACCGATTAGTTGGTGGTATATGAGGGGTTCGTGTGAAAGTTCCAGGATTTCAAGACCTACTGAAACATCCACGTACTGGGGATTGTCAATAACATAGCATAATGCACTGTGTGACGAAATGTTTTACGATTCCAGAAATTAAAGCCATTTGGCGTCAAAAATTTTCAAATATGGTATATTTACTGCCATTTGCAATCTTATTTTCGGAAACGCATAGATTATGGCCTTTTAAATCGTTAATCTTTAAAAGAATTTTCTTTCTAGAGACAATGGTCGTTTAAAAAAGTGGCCTATGGAAACCGCTTGCCATGGACACTGCTCACGGTAACTGAATACTGAGAGGTTGCTATCGAAATTAACGAGTAGTTTTTATGTTACAAAATGAGCACAAGAATTTTCATTGATAATTATACGTCAAATGTATTGTAAAGGCATTCAAAGAGCTCATTACAAGAAGAGTTAGAAAAAATAGAATTTTAATTATTTATCTATTTTATTTAAAATTTTTGAAAAGCCATACTAAAATCCATGGTCATCGCTGTCACTAATTTCAATAAGAACAACGATTCATTAATTACAACAAAAGTAAAGTAATGTCTACTTGTTTCTTACACAAATTATATAATTGGAATCAAAACAAAGTACACTTTGCAGCTTCATGCGCAATGCATAAACGAATAAAAAATAAACTTACAACTGAACAAACCGATTGTACGTATCACCTTTGAGAGGGCAGCGAACGCTTTGTATGAAACAGTAATCGTATGGAACTATTGCAGGAAAACGCCCTATTCATGAGAAACCTTTGTACGAAGAATAAGAGGCCGTTCATCATTTCTGCTACATTTATTTCAAGAGCTATGCGTATTATTCTCTCGGAGGTTTTCCAATAATTTATCTTCTGTTGGGTTGTTGTGATTGACGCAAACGTAACTAAAATTAATGACCTATTCTACTATGATGAATATTCAATATTCTACAAGCAATGCCAGGTACAAGAATTATAAGAATATAAGAAATATACCTAGAAATAAACAACATTATATTTGATTAAATAAAAAGTGTATCTTACGGATTTTAAACTGGATGGTCATGGATAATAAAACAACAGTAATAATGTATTTATATGTTAGTGATGTATCTTTATACCTTTAATCTTCTGATTCCGTAAAAGATACATTCAATTAAATATTTGGGGTAAGCAAAGTTGACCTGTAAATGTTCCTTTCTGGAGAAACAATCAGGATTCTTTCTTTTGTATCTTTGAATTAATTGTTTACTTCTTGAAACTATTCATTCTATATGCTCATTCTATGTTTTAAAGTTTTGATATTGACGATAAGGTTATATATAACACTAATTTACAAAATATATAACGATTGAAAATGTCCAAAGTAGTATTATACTTTGGTTATATTAAGTTTTAGAAATTTAACAAAAACATTTTTGTTGCAATAAATATGATATTATTTATTGAGATATTTTTGGGTGAGTTTATCTGGTTAAATTGTTGATTTAATTTACACATATAATAATATATACATTCCTTGCTTCTTCCTCCACAGGCTTGTAAATCGCAACATGGTCGCACCCCGACTAGAAAACAGTTTTGAGTCAAATCATCTCTCCCAATTGACTCAATTGACTATAGTATATACTAGGCTATACTACACCGACCATTATTTTAACTGTTAATTGCACTGTAATATTCTGTAATATAATGTTAAAAGTTTCACGAATAGTTCCATAAAGCACTATTTAAACTTTGGGAATTAAGTTTACTTTAGATTGGTTAAAGTTTATTACCTATGGAAAATACGTATTGGAACTGATGTAGGTGCATTCCGACTAAGTAAAGTATATACACATGATGTAGCTATGGTAGGAAGGGTTAATTCAATGTGAATGTTGAACTTAGCTCCATACTACCTTCGCTGCCTTCCTTGCAGCGTGTGAGAACTAAGTATGGAGCGCCTGAGTCATGTTCGTCCGAAGCGATCCGAAAAGAGTGGCGACGATAAGCTGGAAATGCATAGTTTTCAACATAAGAGACATCTATACTAAAAAATATATTGTAATTTATGTGAAGGGATAATCTCATTGTCTCGTCAGGTGCACAATGGAGTGCACTACGTTGCAACAGACACAATCCCAAAGCTCGGTGGAGAAACCGTGTTTTCTACACAAAGCGTAACTTTTAACACGTAACGAGGCGGTTCCGAATTCAACATGAGCGCGTTAATTTCCTCACAGTTAACTATGTAAGTGCTTAACCGGAGGAAGAAAATAACGAGTGGAGTGAATTGTTTATGCGTTTTTTTCAAGGTTGTTGATATTGTAGAGTTGAAAATGTGAGCAATCATTATAAGCTATCAGAATTTTCACGAGGTAATACAGCTTTTTAAGCTAATCTCGCACACTTGATTTGCAATATAAATAAATTTGTGTTTAAGTTTAATTATTTTATTGGCTTATATTAGTAAATTACTCCTAATTTTTTTTTCCAAATTTTACGCATTTTTTTATACAAATCCCTCTGAATTTAATTATTCCTATACAATGTAAAAATAAAACAACTATTTCAGTTGTGCTACTTAACGACTATGTAAGCTCATAATTTTAGGACGAAGATTAATGAAAGAAAATGTTTAATACATACCTGTATCCTTTTATTTTTGAAATGCTTCTCGCATGCCATTCAAAGTACTATAACGGCAACTCCTATAACATCATACTACGCAACTTGGTAACAACACATGTTTCCTTGACCTGCAACTCCAAATTAACAGGTTTTGAACCGATTACTATCCATACTAGTGTATTGTTGGTAAAGCAACCTCAGCTCGTACATCAAAGTTTCGTAGTCATTCGTCAGAGAAATATGTATTACTTGTATTAATATTTTGTAGTACTTGTTAAATATAATGTTTAGTCGATTCATAACATCATATTGCAAACATCTGTTATTTCCAATGTTATTTAAAAAATGAAAATCGTCATTATGCTTATTTTATGACTGTATAATTTTAAATTTTTACTACATATTGCTTTGTAGTTTAAAGAATATTTTGGATTTTTATTGCAAATTTGTTGATTCCACTGGCACACGACATTACATGTTGATTACAGGCTGATATGCCATAATGGATTATGAAAATGTTTGAGTTGATTGAAGATTTGTTTCTAAACATTATTTCTCACTCTTAGGTCTATTGATCAAATGTATATATCTATATCAAAGATGTAAGTACGTCACACGAGGTCTCGCGTAACAGGCTTAGCTTAGTTTGTATACAAATTTCAAATATATGACCCATTTCATGCTCCATATGTCTTATGGATAGACAGACATACAATCATACAAAATAGATTATTACTCGAAAACTACGAATTATTGAAAAAACTTTTCTAGAATTAGAATTTAGAATTAAATTTAATGCAAGATTTCAGTCTACGTATGAAGCCTTTCTGACATATCTTGCCATATTATACATTACACTTTTGTACATTAAACTAGATTTCATGTTAGTCTTTAAATAGTAAACGTCTACACAGCAAGTAACTATAAAGTGATTTTGTATGTGTTGTGATATTTGGGACATGTGATAAAATGTTACATGCTTAAAATTTGTTATTGGTGTAATGAGGTTATTTACAAATTATTTATGTTGCTATTTTTTATCGTTGCCTTCATGGTTACCCATAAGAATGTAAAATATTTGCTAAGGCTCACTTAAATCACAATAGTGATACATGCGCAACCATCAAACCCAGTGTCCCATATATGGAAATAAAGCTTCATGCAAAATTTAAAGACAATATGTCATTTAGTTTTGAAAATATCGTGTGGATAAACAACTAGATAGACTTACATACACCAGACAGACAGAAAACATTTTTCCAGCCTCACGAATAAAGGTCTCCGCTAAGGCTTAGCCAATTACATTATATTTTGTAGTCTATGTGTCTTTAATGTCGAAACAATGCGATCACCGACTTTTTCATATATTTACATGATGACATCATGACTCAAACTCAGGCTGATGTGGTGTCTGACTCATCACGCTAGGTAACAGTTACCTCAAGTAACAGTTACTACTTCATAACCTCAAGTTTAACCCACTTATTTACATCGAACCCATGTTATGTGGGACAGTTTTGTTCTAAATAATGCTATATAACTAGTCCCCTATTTTGTAGGATTTTTTGTATTGTTCTATTTTCACAACGGATTTCATATTAGTCTCATGTTTATCATAACTAAATGGTATCTAGATGACGTGAAGCTTAGTTCTTGAAGCAATACTGCACATTAGAATAACATTAAGATTATTTACTACAGTTTTCTTATTAGTAATTTATACCACCTATAAAAGCAGCGTTTCCTTTCAATTCCTTTAAATCAAAGCGAGTACTAATAATTGAAATTAGCTCCACGATTCGTTTTTTGCTGATATTGAATAGTGGCCATTCAGTTGTATTTTTACAGCGTGTTCACAAATTTC
The DNA here is from genome assembly GCF_021130785.1 of Homalodisca vitripennis. Taxonomy (NCBI): domain Eukaryota; kingdom Metazoa; phylum Arthropoda; class Insecta; order Hemiptera; family Cicadellidae; genus Homalodisca; species Homalodisca vitripennis. The sequence goes on from NW_025780824.1 coordinate 22,205, forward strand.
TGTGCTTGTATTTATCATATCAAGAAAAAAAGGTACTATAAATATAGGTCGAGAACTGTGTCGTTTAGCCGCTAAGCCACCATTTTGTAGTTTTTATACAAAATGTAATATCCTTAAAACTATTTAAGCTAAGGAATTTAATCTATCTGGCACATAGGTTTTGATAGATAAGAGGAAAATACAAACAGTGATAGTGTTATTTTCTTTAACAATAACAAAACATGGCGTCTGTTGAAAATATTTAAAGTAAAATAATTTATAAAACAAAAAATGTACTAGACCCCAACTATTTGACCAATTTCACTACAATTCCAAAAGATACTTGTATCAACGAAATCCGCCAGTGCAATAAGCGACCACGATCACTTTAAAGGTACGCTTGCACAAGCCGGGGGCAACAAACATTTGTCTATCAACTGATGGTATATTCTGGTACGTAAAGGTCGTTTAATCTGTTTCAGACGAAATAGATGATTGTTATTTTTAAAAGTGATTACCCTTTAAAATATTTTTCTTTAACATAAACTATAAAAATGTGTTTAATAAATCCACGGAAAAAGGCATTTAGATTATAAATGTGATTAATTTTGCAAAAATAATCCTAATAAAAAGGGATATATACAAAACATTTAATTTCTTACATTGGTTATATTATTGTATGAAATATAATTAATGAAAAGTAAGTATATTTAATAAAATATTGCTCATAATAAAAACATGTTTATAAAATAAATAAAATAGATTTTCTTAAGGACTAGGACTAGTAATGTTGTTTATTGTTATTATTTGAATTGTATGTGAACCAAGAGAAAGAATAAAGGGTTTTGATAATACAGACTATTTTATTTAGGTTAACGAAGACAGTTTCAAGTTAGGAAAAGAGTTGAGTGGTTTACGTTTTGCTTATAATAACAAGAAGGTAAAAGTCCATAAGCAACGTGCTTTGTAAAGTTTTCAGTAACTTTATAAGTAGTAAGCCGTTGATATTAACTTCTTTGTTATGAGTGTACCGCTTTGAAGTGCTTATAATACAGCAGTCTTACCTATGACATAATAAACATTTACACTTTAAAATATTAATAAATATATTACAACTTACATTAGTACATGTACATTAACATTAGTATAAGTTTTAACTGCATACTGAGTATACAAGTAACTGGAATGTACCAGTACCTCCTATCAAATATTTTATTAAACATATGTTACATAGACAGGTCAGTTAAGTTTTATTAGTTAATTTAGTTATTTTTAATCCATTATCATAAATGACATGGTCATATTATTTACATGTTGTCATTATATCCGTTGTCCAATAAATAGCAAGCTAATAAATCAAACTCTATAGAAGAAGGTTATGGGTTTGGTAGTTTCCCTCAAAAACATTAGAAGTTATATTAAAAAGAAATGATTTGGGAAATAATTAATTAAGAATGGAATTATCAGAGATTTGTAAATGCATAGAAAATGTGCCAAAGTAAGGGTACGAATTAAAAAATATAAAGAGAGGAAGTTAGAGCTAAGAATATATCAGAATCTCTCCAACTAAAACTAATATGTAGATATTTTTCATTATAAATACATTGTACTAGCAAGAATCATTTTGATGCAAGATACGGAAACTAACATTGTGTCACTCTAGCTCTATCCGCTGTCGCAACGCACAGTATTACAAAATCATGAAAAAGCATACTTGTACTAAAGCCTGAAACTATTAATTATAAACAAGCAGTTAGAAAAATGAATTTGAAATATTTATCTGCAATAAAAATGTAAAGAAAAGATTATGGCACGGCATTAAGAAGCTAACCTTATGATTCAGAATCTTGTTGATCTTCCTTGATTCACTTTAAACACCAAGAAATTCAGATGGGAAAATAGTTTTCTCAATTACAGAATAACGTCAGTGCAAGTTAGCACGTTTTAAAAGTTTGATTAAGCGACAGAGTACTTTATTGTTTACTAATGGTCATGCAAATGATAAATTTGGTTTATAAAGATAAAAAGTAGTTATTCCTGATAAAATAGTTATCTTGTTATCGGGTTTTTATCATTTTCGCACAATTTGCACCACTGCCAGCGATAACCAGTCAAGCCGCTCTGACGACAAGTCCGTGCGACACCGTTGCTGCTTTTGTGTATTTAGGTCTCAATACACTAAAAAAATGTTTACAATTATATAAAAATACTACAAAATATGCATAGTAATGAAGTTTAGAAGGGTGATATTAATATAATATTTTGGATAATAAGCTTATAGTAGATAAAATTAATTAGTTAATATAATAATCACGGGTTTATTTCGCTGATAAATACCACAGCTTCATAATAAAACTTGTACAGATCTTACATTTCTCAGAACGGAAGACATAAATTTCCTTGAAATTGCAGTTATATTTTAAACTGTTGTAAAAGGTCAAATAACAGTGCTTGTTTAACTGATTTGACATTTTTGGAGGATGAATTAAAGTAAAATTAAAATTAAATTAAAAAGTTATTGGGACATTGTTGAAAATGAACATAATGTAAAGTAAATGTTCTTGTATGTTTTGTAGTATGTTATTTCCATTAAATTAAAACAAGTAATAAAATGGTCGTTAAGAAAAAAAAATAATATCATTCAAAAATCTGAATCTATTGATGATTTTTAACTAATTATCTAAAAAGTTAGTGAAACAGTTATATAGCCTTTAAAAATAGTTCAAAATATAAAATTATTATTGTCAGATTGTAAGAAAGACTCATTTTAGCGGTGGCAATGATATGCAATGTGACTGGTAATGCTTCAGATAAAAAAATTACTGAATCGAATCGACAGATGGAATTATTGTTACAAATCCTTGCGTTATCGTTCAGGAGATGACAGATAGCCTTATATCGGTACAGTCTGACAGCCCAAGTACAGCCCGAACAGCAAAATTGTATTCGTTACGTTCCAACCTGCAGTTGTTTTTCACATCTCAAATCACGGAGGGGAGAATAAAACTAATAGTAGAAAGTGTAAGATAGTAAACAAAATACTGGATAATGTAAGCGTTCAGATATTACAATTCACTGTATTAGCAGCATTAATTGGTTTTTATTGTCAATATGAGTTTCAGCCAAAGTTTACAATTTTTAAAAATTTGAAAATGTTGTTCAAAATTTGCTTTGGTGTTCAAATTCTAGAAGTAAAATATCGTGCAAACTAGATAGTCCAAAGGCCAAATACAAATTAATTAAGGAATTAATGGTTATTATTGCGGAGTGTTTAAGTAATGCACATGTTTTCAGTGTTAATCGATTTGATTTCGTGACCGATAAATTTAATAGAAGATGTATTAAATGTTAAAGAGAATATTTATGACACTCAAAACTGTAGTTTTAAAGATATAAGGCTCGGGCTTTTGTGCAATAATCCTTGAATTTAGTGGATCATGAAATTGTCTTTGTAACCTAGAAGCTGAACGATTTGGAGGAATTACGTTATGTTGATTCATAAGTTTCGTAGTAGGCAGGAAACTGGAATGAAATAGGTAAAAGGTATTTTCTCATTATCAACATCCTGTCCCTAAGGGTGTGGGTGTTTCAGCGAAAATCTGCTGATTCTACGCACTGAAATGGAATTAAATGTATAAATAAAAAATCTTTTATTCAACTAGTTTTCCACAATGGCCAGGACGGGTGTAGTTAATCTTTTTATGTTTTAAATAATACATCTTTTTATTTTTATTAGAAAAATTAATTTGCAGATGG
>NW_025780825.1:0-17462 GCF_021130785.1 Homalodisca vitripennis
GTAAATGCCTACTTTATAGTATTTTATTTACAATATATGTATAAGAGTTAAACTTCCCAAATGTATGTTTATCTTTGTATACGGAAGTTTAATTTAAATTAGTTTTTATTTCTTCTTTAAACATTTTAAATTACTACCAAATAACACAGAGGTTATTGAAAAATAATCTGATCTAGAGGAGCAATCAACAATTATGGCTACCGAGCTGTCAATGACAGTAGCGTGGCCATCTGTACTGGCCATACGAGCTGCGAGGACAAACTACAGCAAAACTAAAGCGGGCTGTCTGCAACCTTGGTGTGACAAGTGCTGCTGGTCTTCGAGCACAAAGGGTTAAGGTTGCCCAGATCCAAGTGACACATCAGTGTTTGTTGTGCCCATTCCTACTGTCACATATGAGCCAGCCAGAAATGAACCCTCCTGGGTTTGTGCTTGGCTAGGGCTAGGGCTTGGCTGACTGATCCTGATTACATACAGGCCAAGACCAGTCGTGCTGCTGAGTGACACTCATGGGTGTGAATGTCTGTCGACAGGTTTGTCTCAACAAGCTGAGGACCTGCAGCTGGCCATGGTGATAACCAGACTGTACGAGGGTGACATGGACTCCACACCACCCAGTCTCAAGAGACTTCTTTACGAGGTAAAATTACTTCATAATAGCTGCGTTTGTAGGCAATTGGGAGCTATGAGTGTGTGTGTGTGTGTGTGTGTGTGCTTTTTCTTCTTTTTAGTTTGGTTGGTTCAATTAATAAAAAATACTTGTGGGGTCATTAACATTACACAAAACTACTGTAAATCTAAGTGAAAATATGTATAAACATAACTGTTAATTACTGATGCTAAAAACAACAATTTTGGTATAAATTGGTTACTGCATTGTTTTATAACATCAGGAGTAATTTATTCTGATCAGAATCAGTTAGAAGCAAAAAGGATTTATTTAAATATTAAAAATAAAAAAGAAATGTGCTATGATAGATGAAGCTATGAATTGAATATAATATAGTTTGTTAAGTGAGACTTATGTATTTAAAACACACTTGTCTGAAACAAATATATTTGAGATTTTGTAGCATTTTTGTAATTGGAGAACGAAGGCCTTTGTTAACATTTCCATACTTAGTTACACTTTATTTAATTTTTTACGTAAAATACAAATTATACAATTCTGTGATCCATTTTTTTTTACAAACGGAAATTGCTGAGTTCATAAAACGTATCAACCCTTGGCAGCTGACACTGAAAAAATAAACAATAAGTACAGCTGGAAATTTTATTTTACATCGGAAGCATGAGTACCAACATAACACAAAAAATTCTTGACTATCGAACTGACTGTTCAACACCACAAAACTTAAAAATTCCCATTACTTCTTGGACACACATTGTATGTCTATGTCAATCAAACTTTTGAATCAAAAGCTTATTACATTCTAATGTTTAGTATTTCTAATTAGATTTTGAGTATACAGACAATCTTGATAAATCAAGTCTCCTCATAGAAAATTATTTTAGATACGAAAGTCTGATTTTTGTGCAAATCTGTTAAATTTCATCATGGGCTTGTCTGGGAAGAGGCTTGTCATAGTTCATGAACAATGTTAGCACTGTATACATACAATGCCTGTTGGTAACTGTAGCTGGTAACTGGATTCATATATTGCCAGTAAGTGATGTAACAATCTAAATCCACACGAAGTTGACAATGGTATTTGATGTGTCCTGCAGGAGGTCCTGGGTTGTGACGCCAAAGGAGAGAACCAGAAGCCGAGCAGCAGGCACATCCTGGCCCGTTCCTGCGCTCCATGGCTCTCTGGATTCTCACAAAGGAGTACACGGGCAGTCTCAACACACTGCTGCAAAGACCAAGGTGGGCAACATGCATCCACTCTACCAGGACGACAAGCAGGAGGCTCCCACAGGTAGATGACAATAGTCTTGTAACAGCTTCACCACGTGCTCTGTTCAAAGTTTGGAGCAGACCCTGTTGTGATACATTATAGCATTAGAATGCAAGACACACAGTGTATGTCTAGTGCAGAGCAGCCTATTAACTAATTCAAGAGTACAATGATTTTAAACGTTTTTTTTTAGAAAACTGCCAAGGAAAACTATAGGGTCTGGTAATTAGACAGTTTATTAATATTTCTTTTATTTTGTTCTGGAACATGCAGCCAAGTAAATCCAGAGTTATAAAAAAATAGTAACTTGTTCAAGAGAATTACCTATTCTGCGTAAAATATCCTGACAGTTTTATTTTGAAAACTATGAGAGAGGATACCAGTACAAACGGTTTGTTTTCAAAATCTAGTGACATTTTTGACAAGTTTTGCCTTATGCCGTTTTCTTTAGTTTTCAACTTGTAATTCAGTAACTGTGTATTTCTTTTAAGATGATCTGGGGCAAATAAAAAGTCAGAAAACAAAAATTGAATGGACTAGCTGAAGAAAATTATTAAAGGTGTTGATTGGAACAGATTCAAGATTTTATGAAGTTTTTATTGCGGCAGATTCAGGTTTGTATGAAACTATTGATTCTGGCATGATTGGTGGTTATGAGAACTGTTAATTGGGCAGATGTCAGTTTGTTATAGATCTGTTTTGTATTATTTTTTTTTAATGCATCAACTAATTTACGACTCATCCAGTGTTCTTCTTAAATTGGGTTAATATCTATATTTGATTTCAACAGTTTTGAAAATGAATACACTGTAATAGATTGATGGTGATTTTGTTGCACGTCAAATCCGGAATGTGTTTAACTTCTACTTGTACCGGCGTCACTGCACCCCTTTGGTGATCAGACAGGTACCTGGCTGCCTCCTACTCGAGGACAAGAAAGAAACACACTTAGCTGGTTGCTCTCTGGGTTTTAGCTACTGCATGGAGGAAACGAGCAACAAAGCAACAGAACTTCAGGATAGGCAGGGTGAGTGAATGAGGAGTAATTTGTTAGTCAGAACTTTTCTGTTGCTTATCGTCAAATAACCAGAGTCTTTTAATTAAATTTTAAAAAGTTTTTAATTTTTCATTTGTGGTGGCTGAGATACACGTTTCTCCTCAAAAAACCGGAATAGTACTAAAACCTTTTTCGTAAGTGATATAGAAGTGAACATTTTTTCTTTCGATTTACCTTGTTCAATACAAAAATATGAGCTAATACTTCATGCCCTTAATGCAGGAAGTAGTTTAACACAGCCTAACTTAGGTGGGCTTACTTAAGTAGGTTAAACCACAAGCAATTTTTGCTTTAGCCAGACCCCTTTTATGGCAATGGCTAAAAATATAAAGTCCACAAGAATAGTGAATTTTCCTGTACTTTTGATCCCCCTTTCACTTCCTGTAATTATTCATGTCACTCAGTCACAGTATTTAAATAGCGTTGTTATGAATTTGTTCAAATCAATGTTAGGCATTTGTATTGAAATTAAATCAGAGGCTTACCTATGATTAAATTTAAAATAAAAATTCACAAAAAGCTTCTCATCAAGAAGGCTAATATATTTTCCTTTAATGAAAAAAATTTGTAATGTAAGTAATTATAGATAGTAAGCTAGCCCATAATTAATAGTTACACACACCTGCCAAAGATGTACATATATATATTATAAATCCTCAAGTTAAGAAATAGGAAGATAGTTAAAAACCAATTTCTATATTTCGGCTTATACCCGTCTTCAGGAATATTAAAAATTATATATATATATCTCTATATATATATATAATATATATTTATATAAATTACAAAAATTAAAATAATTTATAAACGAACTAAATAATTTTTTAAAATTATTAAAAAATTAAATAAGGCTATTGCCATTTATACAGTTTAATATATATTATACATATAATTTCAATAAATCCGTTATAATATATAAAAATCTTGAGTAACGATTGTATGTTGCCCAAGAATAAACTCCAAAAACGAGTGAACCAATTTCAATCAAATTTCAAATGTTATCCGTAATTTAGTCTAACTTAGGAAGATAGGATAGTTATCTATCTAGAATTATTCGCCTTAAGTCGTGGAATATTAAAACAGTAATAAAAATGAAGATTAAAGTTTTCAAAGCACCTTGCACAATTAGAAACCTGCAATTACCGAGATAGATTACGTATATTAAACAGTGAAACACTATTTGGAAGGCGCTAATAGTTATGTTGTATAATTGGTCTCATAAGACTAAATTTTTGGTTGAACTTTAAAGGTTGAGTGGGTAGAACCACTTTGTAATAAAATGACATTATCGCCATGTACAATAACCATTTTTGACATATGTTTCTTGATCGTGACATCAAGGTAAAAATCCTACATCGGGGTTGGGAAAATATAAATTTACTTCAACCAGAAATGCTCATGACGCGGAGCAAAACTTCTACGAAAACGCGTGCGGCAAGCCGCCGGAGAGGAGGGAAAACAGGCTGAGTAGTATATAGTATATATGATATATAGTATATATATATATACATTATAATTTCAATAAACACTGAATCACCAAAAAAAAGTAACCTTGCTTTTTCCGCCGGAACTCGAACCCAGATCTCTCACTTGCCGGGTGTGGAGAAATCCGGGTTCGAGTCGATTAAAGAAGTGAAAGGGGACAAAAGTACAGAAAATTCACTATTCTTGTGGATATATTTTAATTTAGGTCTAGAAGATTAAATATAAGAATATTCTTGTGTGTATATTCTTATATTTCATCTTATAGATCTAAATTAAAAATCCTGACACTATGTATACTTTTGTGTATACCGGACGATAAAGTGTTTTTTCAATTCGAATATTCAAGTGGAATCTTAAGCTATTATAAAGAATGTTGATTTCCTTTATGACACCCTCAATAGGTGTATGAATCATAAAGGTAATCCGGAATTGATAATTCCTTTTTACAAAATAACTGGTGGACTGAGTACTATCATAGAATAGAATACAGAATACAGAAAGCTTTATTCATGATCATCAAGAACAGAATAGTTGTCAATCAATAATAAAAATAATAAGTTATGAAACATAACATTGAAAGGAAAGAACAAAAATTAACAACAAAGACACTATAAGTCAGGAGTTGAGAATGTCATAAAACTCATCAAGACTGTAGATAGAGTTCTTCACCAGCCACTTGTGTAGTCTTCTTTTTAGAGTTTTAGCTTTGCCGGTCTTGATGGCATCAGGAAGGGAGTTTCAGAAGCTTAGTTCCAGCAAATGATGGTTTTTTGGTGAAGAGCGTTGTTCTATGAGCTGGTAGACGGTGAGCTTGAGCCTGTCTAGTGTAGTAGTTGTGCACCTCACTGTTTCTCGGGAAGTTTTGCTTGGAAGCATATATGATGACTTCGATGATGTAAATTGAAATCACAGTGAGAATGTCGAGTTTAGTAAAAGATTCTCTGCAGCTGTCTCGGGAAGAGAGGTCGGCCATGATTCTTATGGCCCGCTTCTGCAAGATTAGTGCCCTCTGGAGATTACCATTTGAAGAACTCCCCCAAAGGATGATTCCATACCGAAGATGGCTCTCAAAGAGAGAGTGGTAGGCTATTTTTAGAGCAGATGTTGTGCCCGTAGCTTTATATCCTTTTGAGAGCAAAGAGAGCAGAGCTGAGCTTTGAGCTAAGGTAATCAATGTGGCAACTCCATGTAAGATTTTGGTCTAATATCATACCTAAATGTTTAAGCTCATCCACTTTTTCTAGATCTGGTGGGCCTGATATGTGGTCTTTATGTCTGCCTAGTGCAAGGAGTTTTGTTTTGGATGGGTTGAAAACAAGGTCGTTATTTAGGCAATATTGTTGGGCCATGCTAACAGATATATACGTGTTGATTTCTAGTGACTCCGCTGTTGAACTGCTGGTGATAAGAGCTGTGTCATCTGCGTATGATACAGGATGACTAAAAGCCTCGAGTGTTTTACCTAGATCACTAGTGAATAAAATGAATAGGACGGGTCCCAACACAGATCCTTGCGGAACCAGGCGCGCTCCAGAATGACTTCTCGGGGGGGGCAAACCGTGCAGGTTGCCTACTTACAGGGGCAATAAAACCCAAAAAAAATCGTGAAATGAGAAACAGAATGGGGAAGTGTTTACATGAAGAAAAATGAGAGCACATTAATGGTACAGTGCAATAAGAGTATTTTATTCATGAACAATTCTAAAAACTATAACATATCGAATTTCCAATTTTACTACTACACTGTCAAGCTTAATTAATCCAAAGCAAATTCTAGCCGATGCTTACCACCTCTCGTCTTAGCAAATCTATCTATTACTTTTTCAATATCTACATTAACATCTCTGTGCGTAAGCATGAGGGCCAATCCAGTTAAGCGGTCTTGGCGCATTGTGCTTCTTAGCCACGTCTTAAGACGCCTCAATCCTGAAAATGACCTTTCTGGGGTTGCGTTGCTCACAGGGAGGGTAGTCAAAATAACTAAGAGGTGGTTAATTAACTGGTATGCCTCCTTATCGCAAGATTGAAGAACATCTGCAGATGACTTTGACTTTGGTAAGTTGTTTGGATCCCCTCTCGACCACTTACTTACCATAATTCCAATTCGGCGCTGAGCTGCAGTTTTGCCATTTCAGGACTACTGCAAGGCAACAATGAAAAAAATGAGTCTACAAACTGTGTGGCTTTTTGTTTTAGGTCCAAGTCAGCCGCAGAACTTAGCATATTCTCTGGTAGAAGCCAAGGTAAATTGAATACTTGTATTACTTCGGGTGGAAATCGGTCTTTAAGGTCCATCACAATGAAGTCAAGGAGAGGATTGAAGACGGCTAGACGGAAGTACTCTTGCGGTGAGTCCGTTGAATAGTTATCTCGGAATCCTTGACGGATACATCTTCTTGGAATTCGAATGACGACATCAAGAATTTTGGTTATGTCTTCGATTTTCTTCCAGATGCCTTTGAAGTGCTCAACATTATTCTCACGGCGCGAAGACAAAACCGACACAAGGTTAGATATTTCTGACGTCGCTACGTCCAAAGTGAGTGAGGACTTCTGTAACAGTTTACTGACCAGGCAAGGTGGTCGCGAGAACATCACTAAGACAGAAAACAGCCACAAGGAAAAAGGGGTCTGTCAACGCTGCGCGGAGCTGGACAGCCATACTAGATGAAGACGTATCGGCCCATTCGCTGATTTCATCCAGACACTCGATAACTTTAGGCAAATCCACTGTGTACTGTAGAACACCATCATGGCGCTCAATCCACCTTGTCTCACAAAGACCTGACAGTTGATGACCCAGCTTAGTTTTCAAAACCGTATTTCTCTTAGGAGAGTCATCAAAAAAAGTCACACAGCTCTTCATTGTTCCGATGGCATTTCTAATGCTGATAACTTGATTTGACTTCGAAAGGGACAAGTTTAATTTGTGACTGAAGCAGGGAGTGCGAAGGGCGTTTCTCGCATACTTCTGTATCTCTTGCACCGCACCCTTCAACTCTGAAACCATTACAGAGCAGTTATCTGTTGCAATTCCAATGCATTTGTCAAGGTTCAGTCGTAGCTTCTGCAGCATGTCGTATAACGATAAGCCCTATTGCTTCCCCTGTTAACTTTGTTTCGGTTGCAGGTTCTCTTCGTTCTTCTTCCTGTTCATCATCCTGTTCTGCTTCATTCTGTTTTTTCTCTGTTTCTAAAATGTCGTCAAATGTGTCAATGAATCCTACGAAGCTTTCGTGGACCTGCCCTGCACTTGTAACGTATCTGATGACTAGACTCAATTGAGATTTGTGTTGATATGTCCGTTGTTTCATCGAACATTATTGCAAAATACTCTGCGCTAACGTACTTTTTGTAAAATACTTTCAAGAATTTCATCACCAATGCAATTAATAAGGCCATTTTGAGTATTCTTCCCCACGTACGTTGCCCGGGCAGATGAAGTCATCAGATGTCGCTTGAGTCTCTCATCACCTGATTGCGTCATTAACCTAAGTACTTCTCTAAAGTTTCCCTGATTGCATACAGCACTGTTGACATTTTTTCGAAATAGTTCATCTTTTTCAGGGTACAGTTCACCGTCATCTCTATGACCTCGAAAAGCTAAACCCTGCCGCCAAAGAAACATGCAAGCCCTGATGATTGGTTCCAGCCGCTCTCTATTGCTTTTGATTTTCATCCGACGCGTTTGCTGATTTATTCGGCTTGCAACTTGAGAGTTCCTGGCTTATGGTAATATTAGCATGAATTCTTTTGCCAGCAACTCAACAGCCTTCTTTGTGGTATTTCAAGGCTTTCATGGCAACATCTAAGTGTACCATTCCCTTACACCACCAGTTTCTTTGAAAATTAGTTAAGTGGTTCACTCCACAAGTTTGCCCCAACCTCATAAGCCTTATTATTCTCCCAACCTGCTTTATACCCGGCTCACTGAAAACAAGGCGCCAGTAGTACTTGCAGTACAGACCTCGTATCACGATGGATGAAAGAACAAGCCAGGAACGATATTTATCTAAGTGCCCTTGGTTTCAAAATATCTTTTCCTTAAAGTCCCATCCTTTTTTATTTTTCATAGAGGTGGAACTGAAATGGTTAAATACATTAAGTCCAGGGGAGTGGCCGACTAGGGATGTTTATTAATAATTGGTTACTTTATATGTGATCAGAAAATAGTTTCCCGCGTTATTGCCTATACAAAGCACACCAATATCTATTCGCAAACCCAATAAGAAGACAGCCACTGGATTGGGTACCGAGGAGGTTGGGACCGATGGGGTCTGAGCGTTTGGCTCCGGGTCGCTGATGAGTTCGATGAGGGGGGGCCTGGTGGAGGGTCGAACTGCATTGGCGAATGGTGATCGTGCTGGGTGAGGAGGTTGGTGACGGGGAAGGCAGAACTTGGCTGGACCATCATCGGAGGACGGGAAAATGAAGAGCTGCCCGGGCAGCTCAGGGCACCTGGACTCCGTACATGGCCCTGTCACTGAGGGTTGAAGCTGGTCTGAAGAAGGAAGTCGATTCGGCGCGTTCGTTGAGTTGGTCAGACTTTTTAGAAACGCTTTTTTCGGCCTGAAATTTAAAAAAACAAAACAACACCTTGAAAATAAAAAACTAATATGGCCACAAAATCAGAGTAATTTATTTTCCAAAGCGCCCGTGCGCGTGGTTAGGACTACGACTTGTCCTTACATAACCTTTGATTCATCCCTGCTTCTCATCGTCCGCCTGCCAGGGACCTGGATTCCGTTTCGATTGTCCTGCCTCCAACAGCAGCAAGAAGCCCACAGGAAGCCCATTAAAAAAACTCCTTCCCGCATTTTGAAGAAGTCTGCGCAGGTTAGGGATGCACTCCTGCGGACACAACCCAAACTTGTGGTGCTACAAAAGGAAACAACAAAAAAAGCACACACGTAAAATATCTAAAAATTTTCTATTTCATCGACACTTGCATGTACCTGTTCCTGTTATCGCTTATCAGTGCAAAAGGAAATTAAAGAGGATGACCAGTTATCTTATCTTACCTGGCGCAATCGCCTTGAGAATCGCCAAGGGTTTTTCTGTGTTCTGATGGGAACCTGATAGGGGTAGCATCCCGATGCCCTGCGCCAATAACCGCGTTCTCGCCACAGGGCACCGCTGGCCCTCAACCCTTCCAGCGTGGTGTGCCCACGCGCGGCCCGCCACTGGGTCACGGTCGACACCCATAGCGCAGCGCGACACAGCACAGGAAAGACTGCACAAACCTTATCTACGATACCGATTCAAGCAGCGCTCGCAACTGCCCTTTGCAAACAAGTACCGACTCGCACGACACGAACGCATGAAAAACAAAACAAAAACAACACACCAGCCACCAGTCCAGCGGGAGGAGCGCGAGACAAGCTCAGCAGACCGCCCGCCGAAGACCGCTCGACAGGGCAAGGGGCGCGCGGGTGGAGGGAGGGCGGGTGGTCAATATCTAGGCAGCCGAGCCGAGCCGGGTCCGGGGCTGGGGCAGGGCAGGGGGCAGGGGGGAGGGTGGCTGTCCATTCTTGGAGGGCGGCGCGCGACGCGTACGGCCGCGTCGGCAACCAACAGAGAGTGTTGTCCCTCGTGGTCAAGCCAAGCCAGCTAGCCCCCAAGATCTGCGCGCTCGCGCCGCTGGGCGCCACAGCACCGGCGCGAACCGCCCGACCCGCCACGCGCTTTGGACGCTCTTCCTGTTCTAGGGTCCTAAGACTCTCTCCCTCCCGCGTAAAAATTGCTCCTAATTTTTTTGCCATCCGGAGCGCTTGATTTTTTTTTTGCTCGGGTGGTGGGGCAAAAAGCCCCGTGCCCCCCCCCCCCTTGGAGCCGCGCCGTGTGCGGAAGACTCCTCTTCTAACATACTGTGGAAGTGAATGAAGAGCCTTCGTCAAGCCCTTAGCTGTGGTGTGTTTCAGTCTCAACATAATTTTGCTGTCGCCCCAGAGAAGGTAGCTTTCGAACCCATTTCAGGGCTATTTACCGTCCACCCAACTCGCTTGACACCTAAGGTTTCTGATTTTGTAATAAAATGAAGCTTATGAGCGACAGTGAGTCCCCCCCCAAAAAAAATGCTTTACTCATATCAGAGAAAGGAAAAACATAAAAAAAAAAAACAGTTGGTTACAGTATTTTCAGACTTCAAATATTATCAATTTATACACTCCAATGATGCTCAGCAAGGGCTGGGGGTGTGGATAGTCCGATATTTGCCCGGGATGAAACCCATGTTGTCCTTTTGGCAGCAGATTGTTACGCTGCAAGGTGCTCTAACAGTCTCGAGAGAACTATTTTTTCCAAAACTTTTGGATACAGGTGGGCACAAGGGAGATTGGGTCATATAGTTCCTTGGATGACAACATGCTTATCTCCCTTGCTTATGCATGTTGGATTTATACCTTTGACATTTTTAATTTTGAAGGGAGAAAATAATTCCCTGAGTCCGGAAGAGACTTGTTGATTACAACTAAATTTACGTTAATGGGTTGGCAGGTTACAGAGTCTGGCAAGTACTTCAGTATTTTTGAAGAAATGTCATCCAAGTTCAGCTCTGAGGAGGAAAGAGGATTTATAGAGTAATTTTATAGTGTTGAAAATACTTCCTCATTAGATGTAAGTATTGAACATGTTAAAGTCCTGTTCCTTGTGAAGTTTAAACATAAGTTAAACGTCTTTGGCGCTAGGAGCATTGTTATGACCGAGATGTTACTTCTGCAATTGTTGTAAAATAGGTAATTTAAAATGTTCAAGCTAATGGTAAAAAATGTCGTTCTATGGTCAGTGTGTCGATCATCAGTATTTTTTTAAATTTCCACGTTGGATTTCTGTAAGCTTACTCTCATTTGGTGCTCTTTCGTCTATTAATGACGTCTCCATGGGACTGACTTTGCTCGTATGTTGCTTGCTTTCGGCGATGAAAGTTGGAGTTTGTTTCCCATTCTATAGACTTTTTAGTTTTTAAGTCGTTAGGAATTTCTTCTTCTGGGCAGCATCCTCTTTAGCCTCAATTTTGTCCGACTGAAGCTACAGTAGCGTCCTCGAATTGGGGCTTGGATGAAAGGACATCCGCTAGTATTGTTTACTTACCAGGGTTGTTAAATTCTTGAGTTTTTGGTTCCTGGATTCTGTTTCTTGATGTTGTATGGGAGGCACTGGTAAATGTCATAATGCTGTAGTGCAAGGAGTTCCAGTGATAGAAGTTTTGAGTAAGGCAATCTTCTGGACTTGGAGAGTTTGTTATAACCCGATCCCATTGATTGAATTTTGCCAAGAAGCCCCTTTAAAATTTATGAAGATGTTTTTCTGGACTGAGACATCTTCCATTTGATGAAGATTGTTTACTGTTAGGACAAGAATTATGATCACACTAACAAGAAGTGATCATAATTTCCATGTGATAATAACTATGATCTACATAATAAGTTATTATAGTTTGATTTTGGAAAATTATTTTCAGTACTTGAAGACTTTATACCCCGACTGTCAAATCTTATCGAAATTCTAAGCTGTCCTGCAACATTGTTGTTTAGATATATAAATGTGTTGTCTAATTCTTAGAAGTGGATATTGTATGGTATTTTTTTCACTGACTTGAAAAATTGCCAAAACGATTTTCACTCATTTTAGAAACCGGCCGGTGTGAATAGGTTTGGCTAACCATTGACCAGTTATTTGTCCGTTGTTGTGTCAGTTGTATGCTGGAGGACTTCCCATCACACCGCTGGAGCGTCATGCTGTACTTCACTTACAGCACATGCCCACTTCAATGGCTGGCTGCCCCAGCTCTTTTGCCCCTCGAGGTCCGGTCCAAGCTGGCCCAACAAGGTGCCTGGAGGCCTCAGTGAAAGAAGACAGCCCCAGTGGAGTAACTTACCCTTCTGTAATTTATAGCTGCTTGGTGCATGCGGTCTGTGCCGGCGTTTCAGTCCACTGGAGAAGACCTTTGTCATTTTGACCTTTCAGCGGAAACCTTCATGATACCCACAATACAACAGCATTTGATTGTGGACATTCAAGAATTTGAAGGATAAACAATTTTTTTTGTAGACATTCACCGTTTTCAAGCAAAAAAAAACTTTGAAAAATGGTCTTAGAAACATGTTACACAACTTATTACTTTTCCATGTAAGTTATAATCACATATAACAAAGAAAACTCCACTTTTTTTTGGATCAACATATTGCCCACTTAACAAACAGCAAATCGGAGACCGGTTTCTTAAAAGTTATTTATTTAGTTTACAGGTTGTTTTTCTGTAGGTTGCTTTTAGCTACATTTCAACGAATTCTAATCTGTTCCGCTACAGCTGGGGAGTTTCTGAAACGGATACAGTCTGCAAAATATTTCAGGACAATTCTCGTGTTGTAGCAGTAAACATTCTATTCAGTGTAGTCGGAACTGTTGTGGATGGAGATTAGGGTTTTTGAAGTATGTTGAGAACCAGCTGCTACTGTTATCAGCATCTTGATTTCCCAAAATGGAAAACAAAACAGCTGTGCTGGATTAGATTAGATTTAAAAGACCGCATGAGTACACCCTAATTGCAAGCGTGTCAACTTAAGATTATTACACATCTCAGACGCTGTCAGTAGGAGCTGCTTATGCCTGTATCTTTGACAAGATCTAAAAGTTTCTGCCGTTCTGACATCAAATTTATCACCTGGCTGTCACTTAGCCTCATCAGCCAGTTCGTGAACTGGGTGTTGGTGCCTCTAATGAGTTTCTAGCCAAATGATTGCCCAGAGACCTCTGCCACTGGTGGTAGAGTTTATCACTGAACCATTTTCCTAGTAGCATGGTAAGCACAATACTTACATATGCCATAAGACATGAGATCTTTATTACCGTTGATTATATATACAATGAAATATGCATTGTCAATACACTTTTTACTATCATATACTAATATAGAAGCTAACCATTTTAGAAAACCACAAAACAGATGTAACAGACTCAAAAACATTTACCTTACAGTTGTAAAATAAACATATATTTTAAAATTAAAAACCCAATTATTTAAAACTGAATATTGATATCCATATTGTTAAAAAACTCGTACAATTGAAATAAAATGGAATTATTTAAAAGCCACAAATAAAATTTTCTTTTTTTAAAATTTAGTTATGGGAGTAATATTAAGCAATTTCTGGAAGCTTGTTAAGATGTAAAATCATCTACCACAATTTTACCACTATGTGGATAGTTTCTTCCAAATTTGGTCATTTCGACTGTTTGAAAGCGTAGAGCAGTGTCCAAGCTTATTTTTATTCTCTGGGTGTTGTCGTGTATATGAAATTGATTTCTAATGAAAAAAGTTTTCTGAAGGTTTGCTTTAGTGTTTTATTAGTATTAATATTGGTAAAATGTAGAGGATTAATTTCATGGTAGGTATTTGGTATAATGTATAAATAGGACATTTGTAATGACCTAATGGTGCAATCATGGAACAAATTGGTTTCTAATATACCCACCATTTTTTGTAAGCTGGTTGCAGGGTCCCAAGAAAGTGATCCTTTGATGTCCAATTTTTGTCGGGTTCCCATTCCTTTTCAATAACTGATAATGTAATGTACCAGCAAACACCCAACTGATTATGAGATATACTGAATTTATGAACTAACTAAAGCATTTCCAACCAGCCTTGGCAGTAAACACTTTATTAGAGTTCCATGGTCATCTAAGAAGTGGCCTGCTATAAGATAGTATAAATCGCATATAAGTAGATCAACATAATTGGCATAGACAAAAATAGCAAACACTTGTGCTGGTAAGAAATAACCTACTTTTTCAACCACCTAAGTAAAATTTCAGCTTATTTTTTCACTATTACTTTTGGTTTAACAGGATTTAGAAAAAACGTCTCACCTGTAACATTCAAATAGTTGATAACAGGATTTTGAAAAATATTAATGTACATTTCAAAATAATAAAACATTTCTAATTTAAGAAAAATTTATTCAAATTAAAAATAAAATAATAATTGGGGAAACTATACTACTTTGAGTATCACTACAACACCATTTCTTTTTAAAAAGTTTTAATATTTTGCTAGAGCCTACAATAATTGAAAATAGTGGGATTAATCCTTCCCACCCCCCGATAGCCATAGACCCGTATGTTAATTTGAATGATAGTGACTCAGTTGATTTATACACCAAATACGATTATTATCCCTAAATTGTTCCATTGTGTCTCTTGGAGAGAACATACAAATGTACCTGTGACTTTGTTTCTTGGAAAAGGCCTTACACTGCTGTAAATTCCGTGTTTATTTCACCCTCCTGACATAATTGTGTTTTACCACTTACTCCACTTTATTCCACTTACATGTTCATGGCGGCCCCCCAATGAAAAATCAAGATGGCCGGCCAATAGTACAGCCTGGCTTTTTAGTCTAAATTTTGAGAAGAACAAGAAATGCCTGGTTTCCATCGACACAATAATTATTCTTCTTTCAGAGACCTGGATCTTTATTTTCCCCATAAAATTCTTAGGATGTATTTTTAAAACTTTTTATGCTTAATTGAATCCATCATGGTTAGTGTATAAATGTGGTTGACCTCTCCTTCAGGTCATTGGAAGCTGTACATTTTTTTTCAAATTTAGAGTTAGTTTTTGAAAAAATGGTAAAAAAAAAAACTTTCACATTTTCTCATTTTATTACTTTTTTATAATGAATTTATTTATTTACAAGTTGAGTTATAGGAACTCGTGTTATTCATTTTTATAATTTACAAATATGATGTAATAGTCACAAATTTTGATTTGGTAGCCTAAAGTTTGATGTTTGGAGTGAAATTGGTCAAACCAAGTTTATACTTTATAATTTAATTTTTAAACCCAATCTGTTTTCTCAATTTAAAATTTAAAATGTGGTTACGAATTTGGTGGAGTTTTGAATTTTTCCGTATAATTAGTGTACTTTGGCATTAATTGGCATAAAGATTTTTGTCAAAAATTAAATTACATTACAGATTTGTGTAGATAACAAATGGTTTTCTTTCCAAATATAAATTCAAATCTTAATAAAAATCTATACACTACTTTTAATAATAATACTCTTATAAACATTATGTTCGATGACATTGAGTGATTTCCAAAACCCCTAATGAGTAATGAAAACACTTGTTAACACATTTTATATTCGCCAGGATTGGAATATTAAAAGAGAATTTTCCTAAAATATAAACATAATTTTTTATTTGTAGAAATCAAATTAGATTTAAAATATTTAAATATGGCCCGGGAAGATATTACAACCTTTTTGGAAATTCAACACGGAGTAACAGTTAAAATAGTGCCTAATAAGTGACTAGATTAATAGTTGGCTAACACACCGATTCATTTAGTCGATAAGTTTCAACTCGGCTTGTAAACCAACATTTTATCAGTGTGATAAAGAGGCAGCCAAGACAAACTGCTATCCTCTTGTCCAACTTAATTTCCATTCATTCTGACTGATTATAAATACAAACATTAATTGGTCAAAACCTCATCAATGTTGATCTCCATATCTCTAGTTTTTTGGCTATCATTGGTGATTTGTTATAAAGTTATCTGGACAACAGATTTGATTTGTTTTGCATCATCATGGATGAAATCCGTTACAAAGATTTGTGTTATTATAAACTTTTCTCACTGAAAGTGGTTTGCACTATTCCTTGGGCCCACACACAATCTTTTTACAATTGCCGTTGGTTGTACCCGATGGGGGTGGGTACACGTACACGTACTACGTACACGTTGCTATGCAATTCCTTATTGCGTTTTTATTTGTTTATTGCCTGTTGGGGTAAGTGGTTTATTAAATGTGAAGCCCGTGGTCAAAGAAATGTCTAAGGACATGTCATGATACCACGGAGGAGGCAACGAACTGCCTTAATTTTTTTAGGGGAAATAAATTTTTGTAGGTACGACGGCGGCCTTTATTTTCCGTATGTACACAGACATGAGAAACATTAAAAATCATATTGAAATAAATTTGCGAAGCCTACTTACTTTTCCTCATTAATACTTAGACACTCCAAATTTTTTTTTTAAACTATTATGGCTTTTTGTCCCCCATTATTTTTGAAAAGTATTCAATGGCATATAAAGTTCCGGAAATTAGCCGTTTGTTGTCATGGGAGTACAGTGTTAACACGCGAGCACATCGCACTCATTTTTTTTTTTTCGCGAGGACACGCCACTAACGGCAATTTGCTCAAAACCATTCTTACTATAGTTGTTTCCTTACGGTCCCCTTGACATTAAATCCCTATGACTGTAATACTAATTTGTTTGGTGTGTAGTTCCGTTATATTACCTTGTTCTAGGTATTAATATTCTTTTTTTTTATTGTTTTGAAAAAATTAATAGTATTTTTACAATTTATTAAAATAAATATTTTTTATCAAATATTCCTGTAAAATCATAGTTTCGATTTTAACTACGTGCCGTGGCACGCCAGTGTTTAGACAAATTGCCAGGCGGTCATACTATGAATCTTCGGCCTCGTGGCGAGCTGGACGAAGCAACGCGCCGTTTAGCATTAATTGCCGCGTGCGTTTGTTTGGAAATCAGGTTTTAAAAGTAATAATAAATTCCACAATTGTATTAAAAATCAGTACAAATTTATATGTTTTAGCTGTTCTAAAAAATATAGAAAGTATGTCATTATGAATGATTAGATAATTTTATATTTTATCCTAATGATGTACTAGTTATTGTTAGAAATAGGAGTACTCGTCAATTATATTTATAATATATAGTTTTAAACAAAATTTAACTTTACTTTATACTATATTCATAAACTAAGGGGACTACACTGATATACAAGAATATTTCTAAAATTATATAAATTAATTTTACCTTTTGATAAAAAAGTTAAAACAAAATTATATTTAAAATATACCTGTGTAGTCCTACTCTGTTGTTAAATACAAAGAAAAATCACTTGCGCAATTTTATTTTTGTGGTAAAAAAGGAAGAATATAATTTCAGTATGAAACTTAAAAACTTGATGAATGGGGTTTCTA
>NW_025780826.1:0-67859 GCF_021130785.1 Homalodisca vitripennis
ACTAGAAAAGATGGATTATACTATTATTGTAAGGATTGTAATAAGTAAATATAGAAAAGAATTATTTTAATAAAATGGAAAAATTAACATTAGAAGAGAAAGAATGCACAACGGTGTAAAAAAGTTAAGAATATTTCAGAATTTTATAAATCTCCATTATAGTAAAGACAAAAAAACAAGCATATTGTAAAGATTGTGCTAAACAAATCTTTGCTAGACCAGTTCATTGCGTAATGCGGAAGAGAAATTCAACAATTCTATAGTCTTAAAAGACATTTACAAACAAAATATCATAATTCGAATGTTTAGTAAAATTTAGAAAACATTTTCATCGTGTAATTTAGATATTCTATAAATCAGTCGAGATTCTGCCATATTTGTAGTAAAATGATTTCCGTTGTATAAAATATTCAAAGATTTCTTTCATTTGGTTGTAGAGATTTATACTATTTGGATCTCCATGTCTTAATAAAATTTCCATTTCTGGGTAATCAATTTCAAGTTCTTTCAATCCTTTTTCGGTATTTTCTCTCTTTTGAACTCTGATAAACGTAATAAGGATATTCCCACATGTGATTCTTTTTAATTAATACAAAAACATGGTGTTTTTTCTTATCAAAATTTTTACATATCATATCTCTCTTCATTAATTCCATTCGCAATTCTTGATTCTCTATTTTCAAGGATTTCATTTGACCTGAAATTTGTAACTGTTTTATTTAATCTTTTAACTGCTTATTTTCCTTTTCAAGTTTGTACACACCAAATTTACGAATACTTGGTAAAACTTCTTCTAAAACCCAATCTTGAAACATTTCTGCTATCTTCGTTTTTGATTTCAGTATTAAAGAATATATGCCCGGTTCATTAATAAAAAATAGTGTTTTTTTGTTGAAAGTTTGAAGGTTAAGAACGATTCGTTCCCCCCTTCTGAATCTATGTTATCGAAGCTTTTTTTTATATTTTTCTTTAACGTGATCTCTAATTCGCTTTCATCGTATTTTTAAATTCCAATATTTCTGCAATATCTTTTGCTTTAAAACCAAAATTCATTATTATCATCCACAATTGTAAAGATATGTTTGTTTTTCAAATCTTAGTTGATTATTTTATTAGATCTACAACTGTCTCCATTTAGATAGAAAAGAAATTTAAAACCTAGTAATTTTTATTTTGAGAATAAAGCCCCAGATTCATTAATAAAAACAGTGTTTTTTGAAAGTTTGAAGGCGGGGGCGAATCACCCCTACCTTCAGAATGTATGTTTTCGAAGCTTTTTTTTATATTTTTGGGGTCCATTTTTATTCCTTTTTTCAATCTTAAATATATTGTTGTTTTACTTTCATTATTTAATAAATTTCCCTCAGAGTCTTGTATAGTTAGAGAGATTTTTTTGAATTCTGTTATTATTTTTTCTAATTGGAATATAATCGATTTTCATTCGGTTTTTCACAGATTTTTGATCCATAAGCAACATTTGGGGAAAAAAGTGTACCAAATTTTCAGATTCTTTGTGTAAATGTTCGGTATGATTTTTCAAAATCTAGGTTCAACGAGATTGCAGTGCACTTCAATTACATCGAACGGTCTAAATTTTGGCGTTTTATTTCCTAAATATACCTGATTTGGCTCAATAGTTTCTTGAACAAACCCTAATAAAATCTACAATAATTGCTGAAAACATTATTCTTACTGGTGATTTTATTTGAATTTTATTAGAGAGATAATTTTTTTACATTTCAAACTTGTTTTCGTCAAAGTTTAAAGATTTATCTGATTGTTTGAATGTTTTCAGATAATTTTTAAGGGAATTTTTTTATTTGATCGAAAGTATAATATCCTTTGTTTAAACCATAAATATTTTTGTTACGTTCTTCTCACTAAATCCTATACAATAGGGAGAACTTTCACTAATATTTATTACAAAATTGTCAGAATAAAAACCGCTTAAAACCGATGAAATAATTTGATTATTCCTCTAAATGAAATAGGATGTTCCAAGTTTAAAAATAATTGAGAGCTTTCTGAAGTCAACTTGAACAGCTTCATTTTCGCTATTTAAATGGAGAAAATTTTTAAAGCAAAAAGATCAGATAAAACTTCAAACGTTTGAAGAAAATAAGAAAGATCAACCAATCAGATTGTTAATTGTTGGTTCAAGTGGATGTTGGAAAAACAACTTTATTATTGAATTTTATCTACAATAGGTTGATTCCTTATTCCAATTTGTAATGTTTTTAGTAAATATTTAGAACACAAGACGCATACAAAAAATTACAACAAAGATTCAAAAATATTGAGAAGAACTTAAGCAAAGAAAATATCACATTTTTACAATGCTTCTGAGGACATAGTTCCATTAAGCGAATGTAAACCCAATTCGTTAATTGTTTTTGATGGTTGTATTTTGGAAAATCAGGACGTTATTAAGGAATATTTCGTAATGTCTCGTCACAAAAACATATCTTGTATCTATCTTTCCCAATGCTTGTCAAGGGTTGATAAACAAGTTATTAGAAATAATTTGAATATGTTGTGTGTTTTTTTAAGCAAGACGATCACTATTCGAGAAATATTTACAACAATTATGTGGGATCTGATATGAGTTTTTAACCACTTTATTGAGTTGTGTGATATAATTTGGAAAGAAGACTACGGTTTTTTTAACTATTAATCTAACTTTGAAGTCTAAAAATGGAAAATATTTGAATAAATTTTTCTAAACATAAATGCTGCTCAGTGGTCTGACAAATCTTACTTGATAAAATATTTGTTACAAACTATTTTTATATTATCTTTAATTTTTATTTTACATTATGAAAATAACAGAAAAACGGTAACAAATCTGTTCACGTTTTCCACGTTCACGTTTCTGTGGTTTGTTTCACACGTTTGTGTTTACGTTTTCACGTTCGTGTTTCACGTTCATGTTTTACGTTATTCCGTGTTCACGTTTTTACGTTCCACGTTTCATGTTTTACGTTTCTTGTTCACGTTTTTTACGTTCCACGTTCACGTTTTACGTTTCGTGTTCACGTTTTTTTTTTACGTTCCACGTTTCACGTTTTACGTTCCACGTTTCACGTTTTCTAATTAAATGGTGAACGTAACTTCTGAAGAAGCGAAAAAACTTGATCAAATCGAAAAGAAATTAATCAAAGAATTTAAAGAACAGATTCGAATTGATGAAAAAGAACAAGAATTTATTCAAAAAAATTAATCAACCTGTAACTTCTGTAATTAAAAATGTTGAAGGTAAAATTGAAAACGTTTTAAAGCGATAATCAAAATTTAATGAATTTGGTTCCAGTTGTACGACCAATTTGCCGATATTTCAATTCCAGAATCTGAAGTAGAAGAGTTTGAATTGCCAAAATTTACCATCTTCAACACCATTTAGACCTCGAATCATTGAAGACTCTACCACAGTTGAAACCAATAAGTCCTGGAACAACGGATATAATAATTGGTGAAATTAGTAAAAAATTCCTTCCTAGAGTAAAAGATGATAAATTTGGTTTGTATTGGGATAAAAAAAAGAAAAGTTTTATGATTGGGAAATTTACCCGTTAATTTTGAGCATAATGATATCATTATTAATGAAAAAACATATGAAGGAACTCAAGGTTTATGGAGATTATTAACAGACTATGACGCTCCAAAAGATAATTTATATTCTGAAGAAGATTTGAAAAAGTATACAGAAATTTTATGGGAATCTGACTCAATTTACAAAAAATAATGATCCATCTACTAAGAAGCCTAAGTCAAGTAGAGGTAAAAAATATATGAAATTAATTAAACCAATTTGGGGAAAAAACGAATCGAAGGATCAGGTATAAGAAAATACAGTGATAATAAGATTGAGTACAGATATATCGACGATTTGACAAAACTCGATGGAATTATAAATTATATTTATGCTCAAGAAAAGGCTGGAAACAACAATTTTTTGAACGAAAAGAAAGCGATTAAGGATTTTATTTCGAACAAACTTGATGAAATGATTGAAAAACCCTGATGGAATTAAATATTTAAAACGAGTTTTTGCCGGCATTAAGTTCATCTATGATTGAAGGTAGCGGACTTTTGAATGATTTTATCAACAATTTACCTTTTGAATTACACGTACCAACTTATCAGTATCTGGGGCCTGGCACAAAACTCGAAAAAAGACTAAAAAGAGGAGATTCTGGTATAAATAAATTAGATCAAGCTGCTATGGAACACGATATTTTTTATGCAAAACATAGAGACACAAATTCCCAGCCATATAGCAAGATAAAATTTTGCAAGATAAAGCATATGGATAGATTTTTATCAAAAGATGCTAGTTTAGGTGAAAGATTTGTTGCGCTTCCAACAGCTGGAGCAATGTTTTTGAAGAGAAAAACTAGGAATGGGAATCGAAGAGAACTTGAAATTTTAACTATATAAATGGAGGTGAATGTAAATTTCAGCAAAAATCAGAAAGAAAAAATAAAATCCGCTGTTAAGAAGAAAATAATACCCGTTAGTATTCAATTTAAAATAGATCAACTAAATAATGGCGAAGATAAGATATTTTTTAACAAATAGACAATACAATAAACTCGAAAAACATAAGAAAAACAATAAAGGAACCAGAATAGAATTTTCTTATAATCAGTTGAAAGAACTTAAAAATGGTGGACTTTTGAAAGATTTATTAGATTTTGGAGAAAATATTCCAGTTGTTAAAAATGTTGTTCCTTATGTTCGTAAAGCTGCTCCAATCGTTAAAAAAGATGTGATTCCTATTGTTCGAAACATTTTAAATTGGTTAGATAAAGAGTTGGAAGATGTTACAGGATCTGGATTAGATGAAAAAAACTTTGAATTACGTGAAATCAAACATTAAAAAAAATTTGAAATCAAACTTTTAACATTCGGGGAATTGGAAGAAATCTGCAAAAATATTAAACATTTTAGAGGAATCTTCATGAGAGATACATTACCTGAAAAAGTTAAGAAATTTGAATGTGGAATTATGAATTTAGACTCGATTATGGGAAGTGGAACGCAATTGGATTTGTTATTATAAAAATGATAAGAATGCATGTTATTTTGATTCGTATGGAAGAATTGAGGACAAACCACCTATAGAATTGATTAAATATTTGAAAAAATCAAGCGTCTACTACAATGATTCTCAGATTCAAGATTATAAAGATCCCCCAATTTGTGGTCATTTATGTGTTTTTTGTGTTGAATGAACTGAGTGATGGTAAAGATTTTAAAGAAGTTGTTAACAAATTATTACTTAATAAATATGGATTCACAAAATATTTTTGACGTATTTGGAACACAAATTAAAACAGAAAGTATTCAAAATGTAGATAATAGTTTCAATTTTGATAGTTTGAGAAATGAGTTTGATAACAAGTTAGAAAATTTATTACAAAACCTTCCAGATTCAGATATGTTTTGCTGTCGAGATTGAAGATTTAAAGCAGAATATGATAACAAACTTGCAAATTTCATGAGTTCAAGTGAAGTTGCTGATAAAATAAAAAACATTGAAAAAAGAATTTGAAGATGGTGCAAAAAAAATTTACCAATTTAATGTCTCATATCGAAAAAGCTGATAAAATTACTGAAGCGATCAAAGTTGAAAAGAATTATGTTAGTTTGGCTAATAAAAAAATAATTGTCGGTGTTCGACCTGGTATTGACAAACATGATGTTGTTGTTAAAGAACAAATTTTAAAAACCTCTAAAAATTATCAGAAAACATCGATATTGTTGATTTACATGATCCGAATGTTAAAAATGCCTTAGATTTTAAAGGAAAAAGAATTAGCAGTGTTAGTAAAGGAATTAATCCATTTGATGTTGTTGTAATGATTCAATTAGAAGATCCTATTAAAATGTTTAATGAACTAAAACAAAATTATGAGAATCATAAACAGCATGTTAAAGATTTTACAACAGAAGTCTATGAAAAACTTGATGAAAGAAGTAAAATATCAGTAGACGATGTTGGTGAAATTAATGAAAAACTTATGAAAATCGAGCAATATATTAATGAGCAATTGGGAAAAATTGCGCAAAATTATCATACATATGACGATAAAATTCGTGAATTACTTGAAGGAATAGGTGATAAACTCGATAAAGTAAATAAACTAGAAGAAAACTTTAATAAATTTAAAGAAGATGTTAATAAATCTTTTGAAAATATTGATGACAGATTTAATGGATTACGTGGCTATGATGACAAAATTTCTCCTTTATAAATGGCGCTCATATATTGTGTGAGGTGTAAGGCAAAAACTGAAACAAATGATATAAAATACTATGCAAATATCAATGGAGTTAAAAGAGTTTCTGGAAAATGTGCTGAATGTAACACTAAAAAGAGCCAATTTATAAAAACTTGAAATTTTTTCTTAATAAATAGAGATGGCGGGACATTACAAGTGCTCTCGATCTTTTTATAATGCAACACGAAAGAGATTTGAAAAAAGAACATTGGGATGATATTTCTCAAAAATATGAATTATCCGAAGATATGATGAGATTATACGTAAACAAATTGAATTGGTATAACATTGCTAAATATCAAACTTTATCATCAGAGTTCATTCAAGAAAATATACATTATCAATTAAAAGATCATATGTCTGTTCTTTGTCTCTATCAACACTTGAGTATAACAGTTTTTGGATGAAAATAAAGATACAGTTGATTGGAACAATATTATAGATAGCGGTTACTATCCTGTGCAAATTTTATTGAAATATGTGACCGAGATCGCAAAATTTAAGGAAGAGAATCCTGAATATGACGAAGTAGATCATTAAAAATGACTCTAATCTTTTTAATTATTTTACTAAAATTTATATCTTTTCTTATAAAAACGTACACATTAGATCCGATGAAAAAATGATATCTTTCTTATACATGATGTTTAAAATTTCTAAATTTTCTCTTATTAAATGGCGGACTACAGAAAATATACTAGTGATATTGAAAGGGCGGAGTTTTAAAAATTTTCTATCCAATTAGTAAACAACATTTGAATGAACCGAATAAAAGAACTGAGTTTAATATTGATTTTGGAGATAACTTTTGCTCGTCTAACTTCCAGTTTTATATTTCTGGAACTTTAACAAAAACAAGATGGTCAAGCATATCTTGGAACTGATAATGTTAGATTAATCAATAATTTTATACCGTTTTTATTTTCCTAAGATTGAAGTAAGAAAACACAATAAATTGATAGAAGAAGTCGAAAACTGTGGCCAATTAAGCACAATTAAAGGAACTATTTCGTATTCAAAAAGTGATGTTATTTCTCAAACTTCTAATGGCTTTGAATCAGATTTTAAATTTGGTGTTTTTGAAGCAGCTGGAAATTTATCTCATTTTGGATTAGGATTTTTTGAAAATGTTACTATTCCGATCTATAAAGGAGGATTTTATCTAAGTTTTATAAGAGCAGAAAACGATGATGTGATTCTGAAGACTGCAACTGGAAATGTTATGCCTGTTGATGGACAAAAATAACAATTACAGATTTTTTTTTATTAGAGTTCCAATGATTGATTATAAAACCACGAGTAAAATTAGGTTGATTGACGAAATTAACAAAAAGTCAAAACATTATGTTTAATTTTCTAGATTGGCAATGTATTGAACAAAAAGGTATTTCCGGAACAACTTATTCGTTCGATATTACAAATATTTTATAGAAATATCTTCAATCCCAAGTTCGTTATCATTGGTTTTTCAAACAGGTAGACAGAATAATCAAGAAAAAAATCCTTCAAAGTTTGATAGTTTGGATGTAAAAAATGTCAGAGTAAAATTGAACGGTTCTTATTATCCAGATGAATTACAAAATTTAAACATTTCAGGAGGTCTTTTCAGAATCATGTATCAGATGTATCAAGATTTTAAGAAAGTTTACTGTAATAATAAGGAAATGTATTACAATCCTAAAGAATTTTTAGCGAATAGAACCTATTTATGTCATTGATACAACAAAGAGTTTGACAAATATTTCTGGTTCAAAGAACGATATAATTATCAATATGGATTTTCAAAATGCTATTACTAACTCGACATGTTATGTGGTTGTGGTTTCTGAGAAATTTTTAGCCTATGATGTGATTAAGAACGATATTAGAGAAATTCAGTAAAATTTTTGAAAAAAAATCGTCTTATTGTCTATATTATTCATTGGATAATTCTACAACTTTACAGAATTGTTAAAGACATTGATATAAGTAATTCATTTTTAATTTCAAAAGAATATCTTAAAAAATGGGATGATATTAACAAAAAAACTATTCCAAGGTCATCTTAAGGGTTGGACTGGAAGTTATGATTTTAAAAAATACTTTAATATTTACTGATCCTATATACCAAATTTCAGCAAAAAAGCTCCAATAGTTCTCGAGATATAAGAGTTTTTAAGATAAGGGATGATTGGGGTAGATTTTGAAAATTTTGTTATTTTCATGAAATTTTAAGTTGAACTCGCTTGTTTTTGAAGTTTCAGATTTTTCTGATTATTTTTTTTTATGAATATTAAGAAATAGGGGATGATTTCACCCTTATGGATAAGTTAAGTCGAAAGAGTTAAGTATTTACTATATGTGTAACCAAATTTCATTAAAATCGGTTGAGTGGTTTTTGAAATATAAAATTATTAATAAATTTGTAAACTAGCACTCCTATGTACCGTTATTATAGCACATATATTTTTAAATTTTATATGGAGCAAATACTTTATAAATTAAACAACTTTTCGGAAATACTTGCTTTATTCCGAAATTTAAGTTCACCCAAAAGTTTACAAAGTTTACAAACTTTTGATTCAATTTTCTTCAAATGTCACTCAATCGAACAAATCTAATTAAGAGTCTGATTAAAAAGTATTAAAATTAAAATTAAACTAAAATGTATACTTCTCCAAAAATGGTTTAAATTAACAAAACAAAATAAAAAGTTCTCTTCTCAAAATACTCAAAATTAATATAACACAAAACTTGATATTTACTTTATGACCAAAATTTTATTCACAATACTTCAAAAATTGAATTAAATTTTCAGACTCTGAAAGATGGGAAAACTTTAGAAATTTTAATTACAGTATTATAAAATAAAAGATATTAACTATACGCTGGTACGGGACTTACTACTTTGAAGATTACGGAGGCAGATCGGAAAATAAAACGCACTAAAAATTTAAATACTTGAAATTGAATTTACCCGCGATAAATAATTACTCTAAATCCCAACTATTGGGTTAGAGAAAGAAATTCAGCATCTAACTCGACCGGTACACCTTCTCTTCAAATCGCCAAGACTGGACTGACTGCTTCTCTCTCTCTCCAGGCTTGCCGGGTCGGAACGTAGACCGATCAGCTGATTACCGGTCCAACTAAACAAACAATGTCCACGCACCGCGTCTAGTTAACAGGAGCCTACTTCCTACCGCGATCCAGCATAAAGAATTAGAACTATGGTACACCTAATTGAACAACTTATATAGCAGAGATATAGCTTATAACTTTCGAGACTCTCCGTAGCTCAGTTGGTAAGACGCTTGCCTTCAAAGCCTGAGGTTCTGGGTTCAAATCCCAGAGCTTCAGGCGCGCTTTTTATTGAGGAAGACATGGTTGTCGTTCAGTGGTTGGGGACAAGTCTTTACACGAGTGGCCATAGTGTAATGACTAATAGAACGTAATGACAACTGTGGTTGGCGCGCCATTTGCTTCCTCACCTTTCCACTTCATTCCTTAATTCCTTCTCTTCCTTAATTCGTTCATTACATTCATCATTCACATCGTTCATTAATACAACATTACACTTACAAAACACCCGACACAAATTCCCTAATTGTATCTCTCCATCAACTTCTACACAGTAGTTACCAAAGAAAATTGAGACTTGGGAACAAAAAAATTCCAGAGTCTAAGACCCGAATTACAGCTCCTAGCCATTAACTTGGTTGGACAGTAGCAGTGCAGGGCCAAGTCTCTAAACAATAGACACCGTAGAAGTTGAATGTGATGTGATTCCCCCATAGCGCAAACACGCACACTAACAACACTACACCAAAGACACAATCATTCATTTTGTCTTTTACAATAATTGATGATGTTCATATTATTCTCTTTCATTCCTTCTACAACTTCAAAAATATACTCTTTCGCTGATGAAAAATCTCGATTTCTTCCGGAATAATCTTTGTAATCATAGACAAAATATCCTAAATAGTTGTACAATAGAATGAAATTATTTCTATTTATCTCTGTTGTAGAAATGTAAACACAAACAATTTGCGCTGAAAAATTTATATCTCGGCAGAGTTAGTTCCATAATCTCCATTTATAACAAAAAAATCTTTTTTGTTTAATGGAAAGAGTATAATGCCAAGTGTTACAAGTGTTATAATAGAGGAGAAATTATTGATAAAAGATATTTAGTTTGTAGAGATTGTAATTTAATTTTGTACGAAAGACCTAAACCTAAGGAAATTTCGAAATAAACTAACACATTTGAATAACCTGCTTAAAAAATTGCAATATGGAGGTAAAAAACAAACAAAATTTGTTACAGAATTTAGAAAACAGAATAAAATTTTTTACTTATCTCTCATAACCCTTGAAAAAATTATTTTCCTTTTCAAAGAATACATTAGGTTTGTAGGTATCGATACACACGTTTATTATGAGAAGATTTTACCTATAATCTTTCACTATTTGGATATTGAGTTTGATTACGATTTTAAGCCAGAAATCCTCGATGATTTTATAGTAAACTTGGAAAAGATAAACAATGAACCTCGTGAAAAGAATGTGGTTTTACTCACATTCTCCCCGACTTCTCGAGTGATTGTTAGCAAATTCAATCATTTCCGTTTATAAGTTTTAATTTATAGTTTATTCGTAGCAGATTTGACAACATTTCCAATAGATTGATTCTAAGGAGATTTTACATTAAAACTGCTCAAGAAAGTAGAAGCAAACAGCTATAGATTCGGTAATTTTTCATTCGTGAGTTACTGTTTGATTTTACAGATTCGTTTATTGTCCTTTAAACAGTATTTTCCATTACTGTTTGATTTTACAGATTCGTTTATTGTCCTTTAAACAGTATTTTCCCTTGATTTACTGTTGGCTCCGAAAGTGAGCTAGAACCGCCATGTTCATATCTACTTATATATATATATATATATATATATATATTATATATATACTCACCTTCGGCTCGCTGGGGCCCAGGCCCCAAATGTATGGGGGTGTTAGTCGAATTCGGGGATCCCAGCATTAGATTAGAGATCTGGGGAGTTTAAAGTAGACCTATTTTATTGATTGTTTACCAGATTTATCCAACGTTATAAATTCAAGGGCGTTTTGCGGCTAAACCGATAGAGATATGAGAAAAAGTGACAACCTATTTTTGTAGGAAATTTAATTTAATCTTTCAAATCTGTTCTCAGATTTGAGCTACAGATCAAATCTTAGCACAAAAATCTAAGATTAGATTCTAATCTAATCTGAATCATATCAGATTCAGATGAGATCATCTGAAACTCATCTCATCTCTGATCTCTTCTTTTGGTTTGAGATTTGGATTTGGATTTAAGGTTTAGGTTTGTAGGGTTTGAGGTTTGGTTTGATTTGATTTGATGGAGCTAGAGAGAAGAAACTGCACTGGTCAGCCCTTCTGATTTTTTAGAGTAAAATTCCATGAAGATATTGCTGGCCTTCAGGTGATTAATTCTAGTGATTAAACTGACTAACCTAGAATTATGCAATATTTTAAATTTCTAGCATAACATAAAGTGGATTCGACTCTGGGTAGTGACTAAGTTTGCCCCATAGTGAGTTATGAGACAAGCTGTGTCATTACATGAAGAGTATTGAATCTAAGTCAGTAATCCGTATTAATTTATTAAGATAAGCAGGAGGTTTAATAAAGCTACTTGACCTTTAATGTACAAATCATCATTTCACAGTTAGAATCGTTTTATATTTAATCTAGGACCAACTATTCGGCCGCTATAAACTCCAAAAACAAAATTCTCACGTAAAAAATAACAAACATTTGTATTTAAAACACATTTAAGATAAGCAGGAGGTTTAATAAAGCTACTTGACCTTTAATGTACAAATCATCATTTCACAGTTAGAATCGTTTTATATTTAATCTAGGACCAACTATTCGGCCGCTATAAACTCCAAAAACAAAATTCTCACGTAAAAATAACAAACATTTGTATTTAAACACATTTAAGATAAGCAGGAGGTTTAATAAAGCTACTTGACCTTTAATGTACAAATCATCATTTCACAGTTAGAATCGTTTTATATTCAATCTAGGACCAACTATTCGGCAGCTATCAAGTCCAAAAAACAAAATTCTTACGTAAAAATAACAAACATTTGCATTTAAACACCATGAGGCAATGAGGCCACACAATAACCCAGCTTGTTATGAACCAAAAATGAATATTTAGACAAGCGTATTGTTAATACTAGAGAACTAAATCACGATAACAGAAACAGAGTAACTGGACTGCGTGATGCCGAGAAAACAGTACTAAATTTAAATACTTTGTGGTGAGGCAAGGAGCAGGTATACAAATGGAGTGGGGTTCAAGAATTATGTAACGTAGGACTACCAAACTCACTGAAGCTGTTTTCATCTGCCACACAGCACGTCACAACTGTTCACCTCCTCGAGAAATAATTGTCAAAGTGTCATTATAGTTTTTCGGCACTTGTGAATTGATTAATAAAATAGTGAAATGGCAGCGTAAGGAGAGTTGGAGCATGTAAATACCAATTATTTCCTACATTTAAACATGGGGCAAATGGGGAAAGATTTAATTCCAAACACGTAAATTATGTTCACAACAGAAAATAAAAGTCAACCAACCATAGTGTAAGTTGAACTGGTGTTGCAACCCTAAAAAAATATTATTTCTCTGTAATTTATCTCAGGTGGAGAGCTTTCAAAGACTGGGAGATACCAGGGCCGAGAGTGCCTAGAGGTGTCGCTCCACAGGCTGAGAGATGCCAACAGCCATATACGAGTACATCTAAAGTGTGTAAAATAATCAGATTACCGTTAACTTCCAAAAGGAGGAACCTGCTATTACCTGGAATTGCCAAAGGCAGGAAGCACTCTGAGACCTAGTTTTCCCAGAGATTACGAACTCTCAAAGGCAACAGTATCCTAGACTTTTTAATCAATACGAGGCCGGGATCTTTCAAAGACTGGGGGATCTAAATGCCACAAGCTGCAAAATCGTTTCTCCTTAGATGAAGGGAGGTGCAATATTCTAATGTTTCCATAGGCCTGAGACCAGGGAATTTCAAAGGTCGAGATATAATACAGGCAGGGAGTTTAGAGTGTTTAAGAGTTAGTTAAGTGTTGGTGAGTGGATAGATACTTTTGATCCACAGGAGAATATTTTTAGTGACTCGTTAAGGGTGTGATAATTGAAACTTTAACATATGATAATAAATATTTGTAAATGCTTACTAAAATGGTTGTTAAGTAAGTTTCTTATAAAATATTGTAACTTATAATAATATTATAAATGTTAAAGAGCCTTTGTTTGTTTATTTTGTATTCACGCGTAAACTAATCAGGCAATTGTACTGTAATTTTACCGTATGATTGTACTGGACATTCTTAGGATCCCTAATATGACTATAAGTCCAAATAATTAATATAACGATATAAATGCCACTCCTATATTTCGTATTACAAGTTTAGACTTTAATTTTGCTTGGCTATAATTTTAATTATAATTATTGCATAAATACAATCCTTGAATATCTATATTAAAGTATTTTAAATCCATAAAGTAAAGATTACTTTATATTTATGACATTATAAAGTGCCATTGAGCGTTATGCTAGAATTTTATAAAGTTCATTTCAATCAGAATTTATTTATTTTGATTCAATTATGTTACGTGAATTCCAGAGTTAATACTCATAAATACTTCTATGATTGATATTGAACTATAATCAAAATATTACTATGTATAAACACATATTGGTATCATTTACGAATTAAATGATGTTACTACTGACAATTTACTGAATGTTTCTAATGAAAGCATACGAAATACAAAGATACAAGATAGAGGTAAATTTAAAACCCGAATATAAGTATGAAGTAAGCGGCGAACCAACCTGTATTGCTACAAACATATTACGACAGAGTGCATAGAATTTAATGTCAACTCCAGCTCAGCTCTCCGATATTGCAGTCCCATACCAGCCTCTCTTGAGACTACCTCTACATTGACTGTTGACATTTTTACCCTTGACGGAGCTGAGAAACGATGCTTCGTCGATATTGACACAATCCGACTATTACACACACACACACACACACACACACACACACACACACACACACACACACACACACACACACACACACACACACACACACACACACACACACACACACACACACACACACACCACACACACACACACACACACACACACACACACACACACACACACACACACACACACACACACACACACACACACACACACACACACACACACACACACACACACACACACACACACACACACACACACACACACACACACACACACACACACACACACACACACACACACACACACACACACACACACACACACACACACACACACACACACACAACACACACACACACACACACACACACACACACACACACACACACACACACACACACACACACACACACACACACACACACACACACACACACACACACACACACACACACACACACACACATATATATATATAATTTCAATAAACATTGAATCGCAAAAAGTACTTGCTCCGCCGGGACTCGAACCCGGATCTCTCACTTGCCGGGTGAATGTGCTACCATTACACCACAGAGCGCTTACTTTTTTCCGATTCAATTATTTTGTATTTTGGCCGTATCTGTCACATATGCGTTTAAAATAAGCAAACCAACATGTTTAAATAAGCAAAGGCTATTGCCATTTATACAATTTAATGTATATATATATATATATACATATATATATATATATATATATATATATATATATATATATATATATATATATATATATATATATATATAATACCCTGAAGACGGGGGTATTAAATCCCCCGAAATATAGAAGTGAAAAATAGTTATTTT
This sequence comes from Homalodisca vitripennis, assembly GCF_021130785.1. Lineage (NCBI taxonomy): Eukaryota > Metazoa > Arthropoda > Insecta > Hemiptera > Cicadellidae > Homalodisca > Homalodisca vitripennis. The sequence goes on from NW_025780826.1 coordinate 15,206, forward strand.
GTTTTCTTCTATTTAACACAGTGATTAGTATATTATATATATATATATAGTTTATATATACATAGTTTTATATATATATAGTTATATATACATAGTTTTATATATATATAGTTATATATACATAGTTTTTATATATATATATTATATATATATATATGTATAAATAAGGCCTACCTACTTGAGAAAACCTTTTACCTCTCAAACAGAATCTTAGATTTTCACTTTTGAAAGAAACTTGCTGTTTTCTAATATCACAGAAAAGAATGTGTTTCTTCCATCAATTATCAGGAGGATAGCAATTAGATGTCATAGATTTATTATATCAATATTTATTAGACAATATACATATTTACAAGTTATGCTACACTATCATAATTCTGTTTTTTTTTTATATTCTTTTTTAAATTATTCTGTATTTAAGGCATCAAAAAGATTATTTTGATTTATAGGTGCAAAGCTATTATTTATTCCATAAAAATACATATGTATTATATTAAGAAATAAAAAACGCTTGGGGCTCGTCCCAGGATGGTTATATAAACAAGTTATAAGTATATTTTCATTCACGATAGTAATTATAGATACATTTTCTAAACTGCTTAAAAATAAAAACTAAATCAATTATCAAATAGTTGCAGGGGAATGGTCTCAATATGATGTTTCATTCAAATGTCATGATGCAAAGAATCTTATGCAATGCCCACAGAAAAAGAGATCAAAACTGAACCTGTTCGTTTGTTGGTTGTCTGCTCAAACAGCAATCTGAATAAAGCAGTCGATGAAAGGATATTTTTGGTGCCTATTATATTTAGAGGAAATACGTATCTGATCATAATATTATTGTCCTGTTAAGATTAAATAACAAGGATTATAGCAAATTAATGTAAACGGTTTTCATCCGGATATTTGGCCTATTGCATTTGCAAATCTGTTTAGTTTTAAAATCAAGAGAGAGAATAATTATAGCTTCATATTGATTTTAATAACTGTATCCGTAATAGATATACAGAATAAAATTGAAATAAAGAAAAGTTAAAATATTAATTGATTGAAACAAGCGTACCTGTAAATCTGGTGTAATCCCTATGCCGCAACGATACTGGAAAGATTCAGATCCGGCATACTTCACATATAGTCAAGAGCCTGAAAAGAGTGGATAGCTTACAGTCTCGTTAGTTCACTGCTACTCTAATCACATGGTTAACAATATTTGGAACCTTTTAACCTGTTTTTTTCATTAACAAATCAAATATAAACGATGGTACGAAACTAAAAATAAAGATCTAATCCAAGGTTATATGACCAAAATGTATTATGGTGCTGTTAAACGAAAAGCACTGTCTTGTTCATAAAGGAGTTATTTATTTTGTTTGGTTAAAAGGTGTTTACCTATAATCATATTGTCTAAATCCAGGAATAATTTAATGATTAGAAGATCATTAGAAGTATTAGAGAAGTCAATAAATTTGCTTCAGAACGTGTTTAACAAAGAATAATCATATGGTTAACTGGAATTTAAACAGCAATGTGACTAGTCATATTCTTTTGAGCAAACGAACAACTTAAATGTAGTATTTCACATTAATTATCCCGTATAACTAGAATATAGGTTTATACGATAATACTTTAATATCACTGATGTAATAGTTTATAAGTTAACACAGTATTGAGTTAGTCAGCCAATTATGAAGCAGTTTAGAGCAAAATGATTACATCGTTGTCCAATCTCGAGATTGCTCTCTGGAGAATTTTCAGTATTTGATATTGGCTTGCTGGGACAATAAGAACACAGATTGGAATGATTCAAAAAAAGAGCGGAAAAAAGAAATATGATTGAGAAATATATTTTCATAGCTATTTAATTGATAATAAATTAAAGTATATGTATAGAGCATGATAAAGATTTTAATACTGCATACTATATTCTTTTTCATATTACGTAAAATTTGCAAACTAAATCTGCCATAATATCATTTAATTTATTTGTTTATTTCTAATATATGTTCGTATATATAATACTTTAACAACAACCAGTAAATTTCCAAAACTATCTATATTTTTATTCTTCTGAAATAATTTTTATGGTAGTGTAAGAGAGCAAAGCTGAAAGTGTATCAGACGGACCTGATGTTATTACATATTTATTTTAGGATGAGGCATCAACAACACTTTTGCACAGTTAAGATAATACATACAATTAAATTGCTCAAGCCCTAATAGATCAAGCTTTATGAGTATTTGTCACTAAGTGTATATTATGAGTTTATTGCTTACACTATGAAACCCAATAGAGGTCCGATGTCATTGACATAGCTGTGAACTCTGACTTTTACTTCAAGGCTTAGGATAACTTCAGCCTTAAAAAGAAAATACCCGTACTCATAAGAACTATCTTTAAGTTTCTAAATAATCGTTATTCTAAAGGCCTCTGCCAACTAGACTGTTGAGTAATTCAAATGATTTTGGCATTTGCATGAACTGTATACTACATAGATCTACGTACAATAATACACATCACGTAAGAGGGCTTTACAACCTTTTTCTTAATTTCACTTGTTTACAAACTGTTTTGCCTGAGTGTTCGCAAAAATGTCTATCTCTCTGTCTGTCTACACGATATCTCGAAACCGACGAACTGACCTATAGACTTGAAATTTTACAAGAATCTTCATTTTTATATTAGCTCCACTGAATTTGAACATAATGCATGTCACTCCATTGAGTTTGGCTGAGAGTTATTGAACATTTAAAAATTGGTCTTATGAGTAGCCAGGGTAGCAACTAAAACATATTAGAATAAATAAACCTGTAAAGAAAGACATTCCACTCATAATAAGAGATTGTAAAATGTGACATATTTAACACATAAAGCTAAATTATCTAAACACATCCAATATATTTTATGGTGACTCGGTGTGTATACTCTTATATTTAATCACTGATATGAAACCTAATTTAATGGAAAAATTGTAAGTGCATCATGTGGCAAGATACATGGAGAAATATTTTATCTGCAGACTTGAACTATTGCATGAAACTTCGTTTATACATTAAAAAGCATGAATGTTATGACTTTGCAAGTCCAGTTACGGACGGTTTTGCTGGGTTTTGCTGAATACTATCACTCAGAAGGATTGAAAATATTTATCTTTTGTTTGTTGCGATATTTAAGCATGTCTTTGTTTGTCGTTATATCTGTAAATAATGAAATGAGCTATAGGTTTAATATGTACACCTGTACTCTGTAACACCATGTGTACACCTACCCTGTTTTTAATTATTTAAACATTTTTAAGAAGGAGTTGTTAAAATGTGTTTATCAACTCTGTTCCAAAATTATGGAATAATTATGTTTCGGTCTGTTAACATTCAGGTTCACATTATTTACTCTGTACTATAACAATATATATTGTTTTTTTTCTGTTACAGTAATTAATGTAGTAAAATCTCCAAAATTTGGATGAAAGAATTTATGAATGGACACATTCGAATACAATGAATGAATGAAAAATTGTCTGTTTATACCATAAATCATCCGTAAAGCGCTGAATTCTCTAACCCTTACTCCTACTTGATTTTCTTCTTTGTCTTTCAATTACAGAGTGTCTTGTTCAACATTAATTCGTGAACATAACATGCCCGTCTCACTTTCACTAAATAAACTTATAATTTATTACATTTTTTTACTTTATATTTATATTATTATAAAAATATTATTTGCCTAATATAATATTGTAGTTATAGCCAAAAAAACCAAAAAATAAAAATAAAAAATATTTGAAAATGTCTAAAAGGTCTCCCTGAAGTTTTAAAAAAAGGAACAGTAGATAGAAATTCATATAATAAATGTCTATACTCTCTAAAAACCACTTATAATTGTATCCAGGTAATGAAATATCTGACTGCTGGACTACACGTTTATTCCCATATTAACAGTTTTGGATTTAAAAAGTTACTCTAGAGTTTACGTGTGTGAGAATTCAGTTCTTGGAATAATAAATAAAATAAAAGAACCAATTTATCAAGATAGAACTATTTTTGTAATGTTATTGGAATGGAAAATAGCATATGATTTCTGTACAGACAACACAATTAATAGGAATGACCAACGATATTTTTACACAATATTTCTACTTATAAAACCTCTGTATAATGATAGGTATAGTATATATTAATTATTTTGTAGTTCTAAAACACAGTAAAGGGCTTAACTAAAGTGATAATTTATTTTAAAACTAAATATAGGAGTAAGCCACACAACGTGTCGTATAACAGGCTTCGCCAAGGTTTTTTGTAAATCTCTCATTAAACTGATGAGTTATCTTGAGGACAGATAGACCCGCCGACTTATAAAGGAGAAATCGAGTGAAAAACTTTAGTGAAGGTCAGCCAGATTTCACGTTTGGACACGCATGATCGTAAACTCATTCTTGTTTATTTAGAAATTAACTTAGTAGTTAAGCTACGTTTTACAACAGTCTTAAAATAATAAAAGTTTCTGTGAGGTAGGGAGAGTACTAAAATACAAGAGCGCGCTGAAATCAAATCTTGTTCCCAATTTTTAACATTGACCTTTCATACTATTAGTTTTATTTTATTTTCTTAAAATGAAAATAATAACATTTAACAGTACATTTTTTTAATTTTTCATAGTTAGTTTCAATTCCAATAAAGTTAAATTACTTCCTGGTGTTCTGAAAGTAGTATTTTTTTTGTGGTAAATTGACACGTACATAGTTTTTTAAGTAAGTACAACAGGTTTTGTATACAAGGAAGTGTGATTTATAAGTATTATTTTTTATTTTCAGCATAAACTAGAGTAGTTGTATTACACTTTTGCTGAGCTGTATGGCAGTTATTAGATCCGAGTTGAAACAGATGCCATTTTATAAAAGAGTAAAGTTTGAACACAATTAGATGTATTTGTTGTCAGATTAAAAACTTACTTATACAAAATTAAAAAAACAAAACTTTCTTACGATGTTTATTGTAACTAAATACTTAAACTTTAATAATATAGTGAAATGAAAATGTTTATTTTGCAGAGATATCTTGTAAATACTTTTGCGCAATAAATATGTGGCTAGCCTACATTAAATATTTTTCAGATCTCCGAGTTATATGCTACGATTTACTACACAGGGTGTCCCGCGAGTAACCCTACAAAGTTCTCATACGGTACCTCTCGTCAAAATAATGAAACAATGTCATATAAAACATACGTCAAGAAACTCTATGTTAACGATAGATTTCCTCCGATATTTTAGGAAAGAAAGAATATGCCACAAAAGTCGTATAATACGTCATAAGAATAACTGAATACAAAAATCTCTAAATATTTAGTTTTTTTCATAATAATGAGTACCCAGTATAATTAGATAATATTAATAAATATGTAAAATGTGTTAAATTACAAAGTGATGTTCAATACGTTTCTTTACTTACTACACTGTGTGAATTTTACTTATAATTTGGAAGTTATGGGAATCTCGTAAGCTGCAGCCTGAATCCAAAACTAATTATTGGAAATACACTCTTGTATCTACGAATGAATAATCTTTGTAAAGTAATACGCCATTCTTACCTAAACACTAAAGCTGCTGTGGACGCAGTTACCTACACTAATACTATTACGACTGTATTCGTCTTCTTATCTTCGCGACCGCATAACACATACAACATTATAAAAACGTGTGCATTGACATTTTTTTGTATATTACAAAGTTTAATCTGTTTAGTATGAATTAAAAAAATATATTAACATAATAACATAATAATATTATACATGAGAAAGTGACTTTGCTTGTTCGTTTTGCTTTCAATTGTTAAATATTTAACGTATTGTACTGAAGTCTTACATGGACATTCTAGGGGTACTTGGTATGAATATAGGCTTCTTATTATTTAAAAAATACCTCCGGCCTACTCCCCACTAGTCTCTAAAGTAGTAAAAAAATCTCTTGTAGTTCTACACAACCATTGTATTATGAATTCAACAACTATTTTAATTTGTTTAAATTAATAGTGTAATAGCGTAGAAGAAGCTTAATAATAACAAGACCATTTTTATTTAACCTTTTTTGTAAACTGCTTTTAAGCGTAAAGTAAAAAAATATTGAAAGTTTTACAAAAAATATACTTTTAACTGTACTTTTTCCAAATATTACGTATTAGATATTAAAGGCAAAGTTAGTATTTAAAGCTTTGCTTTACATTTAAAGATGGTTATAAAACCCATGAGAGATCTCATATAACAGAAGGAGAAATCTAAGAACTGTATATATATATATATATATATATATATATATATATATATATATGTATATACATTTTCTTGATCGGGAAACAAGGCAATATCAACTATGGAATTTGGTTCATAATAGTTTACTCTATAATTTACACCTTATTGTTATACATTACATTATCATGTTGCAGTCAAGAAATTTGCCTGTTATGATCGTAATACGATGTTACATAAATGAATAGAACTGTGTCATTCTATCATATGTATGTGATTAGTGAACTTACAACAACGAGCATGAAAGCAGGTTCTGAGCTACGCAGATATGATTTTACCACAGTCTATTTAAGCTTTGTCATCATCATTGTGCCTGTTTTTCCGATTACACAGCTTGCTGACGAACTGATATTGTAATCTTTGTAGCCCAATTTTGATTGCTTAATTCTTCACTATTGGTTTTTTAAGCTAGTGTGATATTTCAAATCTACATGTTAAATTCCTTCTGCCGTAGTCTACTTCTTCAAATACAGCTCATGAAAATGAGAATTCTCTGGAGTAGTATTTGAATAGAAGGTAAACATATTCCACTAGTTGAGGAGCTGGAGTTTTAAAACTTATCTTTTGTTCAAAATATTTCATTAGATTGTAGAGCACCAAATAGGTTAGTGATAAGATTAAATTTTTAGGGCAGCCCTACGTTTATCCTTTACATATGTTTAAGTATCCTATAGAGTTTACCGAAAGTTTACTGTCTAAAATCTTTTAAATAGCCATGAAAAGGAAATGAGAATGTATTTAAAGATATTTAGAAAAAATATTTTATGTTCACAGATTATATTTGGTATGAAACCTTATTTATACATAGAAAATATAAGTTCATCATGTTGCATGTCGAACATGGTGGTGGTAAATATAGTTTCTATTTTTTCTGCTGTGGAGTTCAAAACCCCTCTTTTCTGTTTGCTTGTCAGACTCCCTGTCTGTATGAGGGAAATCCGGGAATAAAACAAGCATCTTCAGAAAATCTGGTTACGCGATATGTAATATCGCTTACCTTGACAATATAAATACGAATTACTTATAGAAAAATTTCATTTATTTAAAAATGTAAAAATCGTCAAATATAGATAATACAAATTTACCTGAAGGATTCAAAAATGCAGGGTATATAGAACAAACAACGATAGTTTCTACTGATTAGTTAAATTTACCTTTAATATGGAAATTTTTATTTACGTAAGAAACAATAGGCTTTAATATAATACTATTAAAAGTTTAATTTATTTCTTTTAAATTTATTAAAACATAGCGATGGGCAATAATATAGTGCTCTAAACGACACAATAAGTTTTATCACTATGTTTTAGACATGTTATATACATCTTTATTGCAGCTCAGTTTATTAAGAAATGAAAAATCATTTATGAAATTTGTATAAATGAGTTTTCATTTCTCCTGTGTAATCACTATGCAATAGGCCAGTTCTTTCATTGCTATTGGAATCCATCCACGACGTACATAATTCTTATTTCGAGTATGATCACTGTGGTTAACTTAGTAGTTCAGCTACATTTTACAACAGTCTTAAAATAATAAAAGTTTCTGTGAGCTAGGGAGAGTACTAAAATACAAGAGCGCGCTGAAATCAAATCTTGTTCCCAATTTTTAACATTGACCTTTCATACTATTAGCTTTATTTTAACTCATCACATGTAGAAGTCTCATATTGTTGTAGTTAGGATGCCTGTAATTTTCTCTTTGCTATCATGGTTACTCGAAAGACCAATGTAAAAATGTGCACAAACGTTCAGCTAAATTCAGTGGAGTGGTCTGCCCTATCATCGTTCTTAGTGCTGCCCATATAAAAATGAAGCATAATGCAAACTTTCAAGTATATAGATCAGTTTGTTCTTGAGATTTCGTGCGGACAATCAGACAGATAGACAGACAGAGAGAATTTAAATTTTCTACTTTCTTCTAGTGATGGGCTTTTTATAACACTCAGCCCATAATATAATGACGATGAAAACATGTAGGAAATCCGCTAAGTTTATACATGTAATACAATAAAAATTACCTATCCCAATAGAAAATTAAATTGCAATTACAAGATCTGGTCTCTGACCAAGAGGACAGTGAATTTCTGTCTCTAACATATGCCGTGTATCTAGATAGATATCCCCATTCAAGAAATGTAAATATTAATATCGCCCATCTATCAACTCCCCGTGTTCTTTAGGGACGCTGCCGCTGGTCCTGAACGATAGGTATGTGACGTAGGTGTCTTATTCTGTGATTGACACTAATTAAGAACATTGACTCTCCACATAATTATTTTTTTAACTCTATGAATTAATAATATATAACATGTTTAAACCTTTTATGATTGTACTCAGTTTGGTTAAAAATTCATTTATTCACCTAGTTTCTCGTTACCATCAAGGTTACCGATGTAAAAATATTAACTTAGTCAAATCCCATGGAGTGGCATGCACCATTCGAATTTAGTGTAGCTCATATAAAAATGAAACTTTTTACAAACTTTCAAGTCTATATGTCAGTTCGTTTCCGAGATATCGTATACACAGACATATAGCTAGACAGACAATAATGACATTTTCCAGCCTCATGAGTGATAGGCTTTGATCTTTCTTAGCCGATTAACACATTCATTTTAAACCTTCAGTTATCGTGCTAACTTGGGGCCAGAACCTGAATTAAGCGTGTTTATTATGTCATATAACTGTGACACATACATAATTTTATTGATTATATTAAGGTACAAGACACATTATATCTGTTTATCTACCTTCTTCCTAAATGAACGTCGTAAGTATATTATAGATACCCGGCCACTAAAAACAAAACATTTATTATTGAGCATCTTGTAAAAAACCCTATAATTTCCAGTTTTACGAAACTGTTTGGTCATATGTAGTTTTAAACCTAAAAGAACCACGTCAATAATTTTTATGACTAATAATAAAGAGGTTAACCTTATGTAAACCAATACCTAATTGATTATTTACAGTGTACTCTAATTAAATGTATACGAAGCAAAAAATATATACGACGGTTTTAAAATGAATATTAGTTATATAATTAAGAGTACCTATGTGCAATCTTTATCAAAAATAAACGAATCAAAATTATACATTGTAATAAATCTAAGTTTGGTTGTATGACTATTTATTTCTTGTTTCAATACTTGAAATACAAGTATAAAGACCTATAAGCAGTTGACAGTCAACGTGAACACATTCTTTTTAAAACCTTTTCTAAAAGTCTGGATAAAGAGGAAGCCAACTGTACCTTCCACATGCATATAAGATTCTTGAGTTACAAGAAACACGTCCCTTTGTTCTCAATCTTCAATTGATTTTATAATGTCCATTTAGGTTGTTTTAAAACAAAAGTATATATTAAAAACTGTGCTTTCGATAAAGAAAGGAAAATTTACAATAGAAAAAACTAGAATAAGATGAAGTTGAAAAATCTCCAAAGATAAAAACACAATGATTCATTATTACCAATTTTGGTTGAAACGTAATGCTGGTCTAAGGTACATTGCATATAGCAAATTCCTAATTAATTTAAATAAAATTAATATAAATAATAATATTACATTCAGATCAATGGTGTTGGGAGTGTTTTTACAGAAGTAAATCTATTGTTCATGATGTACGACTTAATAACGGAAATCTGTGAGAATGTGACAGTTTACCTCCCAATGCATGAATGAACTGAGGATCGTTCCCATGAAAGCTTTACACCGTAAATCTCTCGTAATACGCTGAATATTGAGAAGGCTCTTGGTTTTCCTCTTTGTGTTTAAACGCCTATTTTTTTTTAACACTCCGTGCTTCACAGAATGTCTCCACCTCATCGTTATGTAGTGAACCTGTTTTGCGTGTGACTATTAAGTGTGTAAATGTTTTATATAGTGTGTTTGGATGCCTTTTGATAAACAAGTTTAACACACGCACTCTCATATGATAAGTTTTGGAGTTCAATAATGATTTGAATATCCATTAAATCCAGTAAATATAAAAATCATAAAAATGAATTAAACTATTTCAAGTTTTATGAGTGAACTTTCCTTAGTTTCAAAATGTCTTGATGTAAAGTTACAAGATACGTACATTCTTCACTGATAATAAAAGAGGCCTTTGCAAATGAGGTTACCATATTGTTCTTTGATAACATCGGGTGAAAGCTTACTTTTTGACGAAGTTGCTATAATGTTAATTTATTTTAGTTACTAATTAAATATAACCATATTAGTTTGAATATATTTGTGAATATAAAGGTTTCAACTAAATTCAATAATTCACATAATTTTGAACCTCAGTTATTTATGCAGAATACGTGTGATCTCAACTCTAGTTATTATTTATGCACAAACTAATATACACATAAAACTGATTTGAAATGACAGTATTTGTATAGTGTAAATTCTAGTTCTCTATGTTCAAGATTGTTTGCCAACAACAATCTAGGCCAAGTTATATCGGGACCTCTGGTTTACAGAACCCCCGGGTATTGAAGAGCGACAGATACATGGAGTTCACCGTGGGATCCCTCTTTATGTCTGACACTGCTGCTAAACTCGGAACTCTTTAGGGGTACTTAAAATTCAGGTATCTAAAATATCTGATTTATATACAAATTATCAATTATTTGAAAATAGCCAGGCATATCAAACTATATCTAACATCTTACAACTAGTCAATATATTGTCACGCCTCCTGCTCAGCTGGGGCGAAGGGGGTGTACTCAGGAATCAAACGCAGCTCAGATTACAGCAACTTTATTTAAACGACAACACTCCCGAACCCATGGACACCACGCGTCACGACCATCACTAGGCTAAGCCCTACACTAGATCGGCCCTCAGGGAGCTCGGACGTCCACTCGCGCCGGAGTCCTCTCGCGTACACACCGCCTCGGGCGCTCACCTTGCTGACCTCCCCCTCCAGTACTTCCAGACGGCGGGAACATGGGCCCCGACGTCACACACCCCCAGCCAAATTAAGGGTGGTTGTTGGGGTGGATGCCCTCTAGGAGTTCGTCTTCTTCATTCTTTCAGGCCCTGGCAGCTGGTCCGTTGGTTGTGTTCAGCTGGGCGGCTGGGTCACGTGCACAAGTTACCATGGCGTCTACCCTCACGTTTCGCCGCGTATCGCTAACAGTGTGGCTAGCGGTCGGGGTTCTCCAACAGTCAATAGTTGTCTTTAGATGTGGAGGAAACACATGGGGAACAACGACACTGCGGGCAGCCACTTCTCAGGGACAGTCATTTACACTGGCACATAAAGTCTCTGGCGTTGGGACGGCCCGATCACACATAAAGCCTCTGAAGTTGGGACGGCTCGATCACACATAAAGTCTCTGAAGTTGGGGACGGCTCGATCACTCATAAAGTCTCTGAAGTTGGGACGGCCCGATCACGAAGCCCTCAGTCGTTCGCTCCTATCGGTACCGCTTCACTAATACATTTCCAGGGAAAGTTTATTAATTTTAATGATATTCCAGCAACAGGCAATGAATCGTTCCTCACAAAGGTTTGCCTTCTACAAAAACATGTTGTCCTACGAGAGCCTATCTACCTACTCTAGTTAGCAATGTTTGCTATTGGTGTAATCGCATTTATTTGACAGAAACATTAGTTCATAGAAACTTACTCTTAAATACCCGCGGTGGTGTCCATTCCCTTATATTATACATCTATCCTTACGTGTAGGTATATTCGACATTTTATATATTAAAAATACATTAATCAACTTTACATGTCTTTATAATTACTTGAAGCGAGAAATTATAACTGTATATGAATAAATGAGTTCATGACACATTCCGGAACCATTCAGCTGTTCTGTGCGAGTCATACAAAACAAAATATATTAATCCTCTATATTGCCCTTTCTTATGATCTAGTACAATGACGATATTCCAATTCAAACATGATAATATTATTATTAGAACTATTTACCAAATTACTAACTAGTACATTAATCCTTATTATCTACCCATACTATAACTTACTATTGCAAAAACACTTTTTTTATAGATAATAACCTTACAAAGTGGATATTATTATAGGGACCCAAACTAAATAATTGTAATTATAAGTTCCACGACAAGGCTATTCTAGATATTTGACATCTTCCTACTCATTAACATAGACAAGTGAAACAAACTATAGTAGGACATTATAAGCGTAACCATGTATTACAGGATACAGATATTTTACAGTGCAAGAGGTGGTACAAAGTTTTGTAACTGAAGTTGTGCACAGCGGCAGTGTCTACGTGACAAAAGTAGCTGTGGTCAGCAGTAGCCGTCCGGCCTCTCTGGTCACCTGACCTCTCGGGTCACCGGCCCTGGCTTCTGAGCTACTGGACTTCCCACCGGTGCTCTAAGACTTAGCAAGAAATGACTTCGTTTTTCAACAAAGCTCTTATCTCTTAAATTTTATTCTTTACATACATCTAACTACCTTTTAACATAACTACCTCAATACCACACAAGAATATGTTAATAGCTAACTATACCCGAACAACTTATAAGTTACTTTGTATGCATTGACAAGTTTAATACTTGATTATTTTTATTCCCCAAATTACAAACAAATTACAAAAGTAATTACTTAGTTCTTAATATTGGTTAGCATAACCATATACAACATTTGGTTTCGTATACGGTGTTACAATCTTAGAAAACTAACTTGTCAACGCTTAATTCATAATTACGTTAATCACAACTGGAAGAAAGAACAACATAAATTATTATTAAATGTTTTACATCAGTGTTATAATACAATAGGCAATTATATTTTACTAACAAATTATTTATGTCATTGTGACGTACCAATCCTCTTAAACATTAAGTCTTAACCTAATCTAGGAATTCTAAAACTATTTCAAGGGTCCCCTGTATTTACAGAATAATTATGAGTTTACAATTAAATTATTATTAGTCAAAATCAACTTCTAACCATTCCACGCTGATATTAGCGTATGTATACGTACCGCTGAAAACAGAACATGTATTTCACCTAGTCAATCATAATAAACAGTTTTGGGATATAAACTCTTATATTAGCTAATACTCATATTCACTCACATTCACTCTGAGTGGCCACTCGGTTTTTTTTCATTCAAACTTTCACACTCCCCACATTTTCATTCACACACTGGACTTACATGTTTACGAATTCATGATAACAATAATCTCCTGAAATAATATATTTTATACATTTTATTAATCATACACTATAACGTTCACAGTTATACAGTTTACCTCGAAGTTTACCTATGGTTACAACGATTACCTGGTATCCTTTATACCTGATCACGAACTTGGTCCCACCATTCAAGAGTGATTCTCAGCTCCTTTCCATCGACCTCCGTGATAGGTAAGTTCTTTGGCAAGCCATCGTCTCTGACGTCACGTTTGGCGGTCATCGCTATGTCGTCGCCTTTTCGTCTCGATACCATGGATCTCCAGTTTACCCATAATCCCACGACGTACCGACAACCAATCAGAACCAATATTATTATAATGCCACAAAATAAATCCACAATAAATTGTTCCTGATTCGGGGAGAATATTTCATTTTCTGCTCTCACAAATGCTCCTATACCTAAGCCTACTAGATGGGGATTTCTCACAACAATTATGGTTAGTAAACAAAAATAAATGGAGTGCAGCACGGCTGACAGTGATGTATACATGTCCCTCTCCACTGACAAAACCTTAAGCGTCGGGCTCTCTAACTTTCTATGTTCTGAAAAAGATAAATTCCAGTGCGGCAGCTGACTAGGCCATTCGTTGTCTAAGCATTCGTCCAGTGTCTCGAAAGTGCTGGAAACATGATTAATTTTAGAGGTGATTTTCAAAGTTTTTAATTTTGACCACGAAGCTGGAAGTATGTGTGCCACAGCTAACTTATCCGCTTCCTGTCTACACGGATAGCTTTCTGAAACCAAAATGTGGGAGTCAGCGACTAAGCTACAATCACACGGCACTCTCACGTGTAGTGCACCCAGGCTCTTACGCTCTGTTATCTTAACTGTAGTGTTCGAAGTGTATCTGCACACAAACTCTAAATGCTCAACAATATGGGTTAGTACATAGGTGAAGTCGTCTATCTGGGTGATAAGTGGCACGTCCACCTGACACACATGAAAATACACATAGTGAGCTCAGCTCTTGTATGGTCGCACCCAATAAATGTTTTTCTAGGGCAACATGAACCGGACACAGCGTCACCGGCGTATCTAGGGACATAGCATAGTGGATTAATATTCGGCAGGCAGTGCTGCAAGGCTGCTCCCTGTATCACTACCATACTGTCTTCACTGTTAACCAAAAATGACGTTTCCTGCTTAATGGTACAAGTCTGGTTATTCCACGCAAAAGGTATTATTAAAGGGGTATACAATCTCCATTGGGACGTAAGTTTCTTGATTGGAAACTGCAAATTTATTAAGATTGAGTTACCAGAAATTACACAATCAGCTATTTCTAACTTAAGGTATTTAGACACTTCCTCCACTGGTATCGCTAGGTCATAGCTGTCCGCTTTTAAATGCAAACTGTCCAATTTTGTTAAATCCTCTCTTAGCTTATCTACAGTTATTATAGAATTCGGGATCTTCCCCTCTCGACATTGACTCAATATCTCTAGGCGTGTAACAAGTTGTAACAATTGTAATTGACGTACTGTATGGTGCGCGCTCACCTGTAACAAACTAAAACTCTTGTGATCATTTCTCTGTTCGTTTGTGAATTCCTGCTTCTGAAATCGATCGATTAACTTGGTTATGTTAACGCCAACATCGACGACACGTGCGAAGGTCCTCTCTACTTCTGCACTGTAATTCTTCATACCTAAATTGACATTCTCTATTTCTGAAAAGGCTTTAGTTACTTGCTCACTTAAGCTATTTTCAAATTTTGACATTAAATATTGATTAGTGAATAAAGGTTTTAACTGTCGTTTAGTCGTTACTCCACAGCAACAATGGGCGAAATCTCCTATCACACTTAAACTCCTCTGGACTCTAGCAGACATACTATTAGACTTTACATATACATCGGATTTCCCACTGAGGCTCGAGTTCAGCCATTTAACTTGCTGTCCTATTCTTTTATCGGCCTGAAGAATCCATGCGAACAACATACATTGGGGATCATTTAATACTCTGTTACAAAAACCATTATTCTCTGGCAGTGACAAATGAGCCATATCGACCTCTGGCAACACTTCGCCTCTTTGTAGGCACTTTTTATCATCTGCCAGATTCATCACCAATACTTGGTTAGGTGGCTCGGCGTGAGTCAATCCGTAGGGCACTAGAACAGATTTTTCTCTAAATATTCCCTTCCTTTGGTTCCATAACTCCTAAAGTGGGCAACAAACCTTCGTACTTAATTTTCAGGAGTCTGACTTCTTGGAGGGAGTTCAGTAGAATCATCACATATTACTCTCGCCTGTATCTGTTGTCTTTCTTCAAACTGTATGTGCTTCAACCACGAGGGGTCTGGAGGTGGGACGCAAATACTTGCCGTCTTTTTCCGCGCTGAGGAAATCTACTGAGATTTTTCTTCCGTTGGCGATTATAAATTGGGCTCTTCTCCTCGAGAAATCTATTGTTGTACCAAACTTCAGGTGGAAATCGTTACCCAGGATACAACAGTCACCCACTCCTTTGGCCACAAACACTGGGAACAATATCACACAGTGGCTGATTTCTAAGATAATTTCTATTCTACCCAAAATCTGTACCGGCTCATCGGTGGCTGTCTTAACATTCATTCCTTGTACTGCTTTAATCCTGTCTCTCACGTTGGCTACTAGATTTCTCATCAACACAACTCACACAGGCCCCCAGTATCTAATATTATTGGCATTGTCCTCTGATTTAATTTTCCTTTTATTTCCAATACTCCCACGGTCCTAACAGTACTGGCCTCGGGACGAGGGAATTCCTTGGGTATAGCGTTGGTAAAATCCCCACGGCGATACTCATGGCGTGGATTTCGGTTGTATCTCCTCCATGTGTCATGCCATTCTCGGCGCTCATGTTCTTGGCACAAGACGCTCATCCTCTGTTGTTGGGAGCTCCCTGTCATTCTAGCGGAACCACTCGCTCCCTGATTTAGTGGTTCCCTCTGTCGTTTTCCCTGATTTCCTGAGCGACAGGCAACAGCATAATGACCGGGTCTATTGCACTGGTAGCATATCACTCGACCGTCACTAGTTCTTCCACGATTCGAGGTGGAGTAGGCTCCTCTTGCTCTCCCTCGGTTCCACCTTCCATACTGTTCACCATCTTGTGCTCTTCTTTCCCTCGGAACTTCGAACTGAACCCTTGGCTGTTGCTTATTGTTCTCAGTCATGCGGCCTCGTGTATCTCGATTCTTCTCCTGCTGTTCTAGAAGACGCATGCTTAACTTGGCAAATTCAGATGTTAAGTTTTCTAGTTTGCTTTCTAGCTCCTGTGTTCTTTCCGTCTTTGATGGCTGACTGGCGTTCCCTGTAGTTGTCGCCTTTGATGAGACTTCCGCCAGTAGGTGGTCTACCCGCTGTCCAGCCATGAAACGTGCGGTCTGGATCTTCCTTACGTTAGCCAGTAAGGCTTTCTAGAGTGTCATTGGTCATCACCATCACTTTCTCCAATAGAGATGGCCTTAATCCTCTTAAAACATGTTTGATCTTAGTTCTCTCGTTCATTCCGGGGTCCACTTTTGAACATAAATTTAACACATCTTGTACATACGATTCTACGGGCTCCTCCTCCCCTTGCATCCGCATCCGCAGTCGGAACTCCATCTGTTCATCCCAAGCGATTGATTGAAACGTATCCTTCATTCCATTCTTTACCCTCTCCCAGGTGATATTGGCTCCTAAAGATTGCTCTAGGTTTTCGTACCATTTCAGAGCGGCCCCTTCCAGGTAACAGGGGAGAATAACCAACATCTTATCCTCGTTCCAGCCATTGGCCTTTGCCACTCTTCCAAAATTGGGCTAGATACTCCTCCACGTTGTCCTCCATTCCGCCCCTGAACTTTCCTGGAGTAATAAACAGGCCCCCTGGCTTCAGCCATAGCTTCTGCTTCCTCTTCACCGTCAGGACCACCACCAGGTAGGGGAATTAAATCGACTTCAGCTACGGTTCTTACTTCCTCAAGATGTCTTTGGGGTTGTCCTGGGTCTTCGGGAACCTCACTAACTGATTTCAGCCTTGACTGACTTCTTGTTTTTACACTAAACTTGATGTTTGGGGACGAAATACGATTGCTCCACCCTATCACGAATTTAGATTTAAATAAAAAACCAAATCAGAACAAAATTAAATCCAAACAAAATCAAAATCACAATCACAATCACAATCCAAATCAAATAAACAATTTAAATATACATATTCCCCTGAACACAAGGGTTATTCAAAACACCACAACATTTCAATGCCGCGACAGTCGTCGTACCAATTGGGTTTGACCTGGCCTACCCATGGACAAGCTCTCTTTTACTATTTCTCAAAATTATTCTATTCACCAATGAAAAGAAACAGCTTTGTTTTACATCACGGGTAGGTTGCCTCCCTTACCGGTACCTTGGTTCGACGCACTGTGGCTGCTAAGTAGGCTACTCTTACAACAACTACAAAATTATGTTCGGCTTACAAGCTACGAGAAAACAAATAAAATTATTTACTCCAAATTACACTTTGCTTTCAAAAGGTAACTACAATTATTTGGATCAAAAACTAACTTTCTCTCTTGTTCTTTCAATCTACATTTTTTTTCAACTTAATCAATTTACTAAAAAAAAAAATCCGAATTTTAAAAGAAATATTCACTATTATATTATATTACTATTAAATATTATATTACTAACCTGGGATCGTTAATCCGTCTTTGGTTCTGGGTCACCTCAGGATACCCGGCTGCCTCCACCAATTTGTCACGCCTCCTGCTCAGCTGGGGCGAAGGGGGTGTACTCAGGAATCAAACGCAGCTCAGATTACAGCAACTTTATTTAAACGACAACACTCCCGAACCCATGGACACCACGCGTCACGACCATCACTAGGCTAAGCCCTACACTAGATCGGCCCTCAGGGAGCTCGGACGTCCGCTCGCGCCGGAGTCCTCTCGCGTACACACCGCCTCGGGCGCTCACCTTGCTGACCTCCCCCTCCAGTACTTCCAGACGGCGGGAACATGGGCCCCGACGTCACAACATCGATATATAGATTCCTTGTATACTCTAAAATTAATCGTCTTAAACAGACTATGGCTATTTCTAGTCTCGTATATGGTACTATTTATAGTAACTATCATGGTTAATATTAGACTATGAATATAGAATAAAAGATACTTATTATGAATCACATATATAAACGAATAGATTAATATAATATTTATCTACATCAGTCACGTCACTGCATTGAAATTTTGAAAGAATCTCAACAGCAAAATGTTACTAAGTAAATTCTTGGCGGTTTTGATTAAACAAAACCCAAAACTTGCCGGGGAGTAAAACAGACTGCATTAGGTTATTGACTTATTTTCTTCATTCCACGAACTCTAGGCATTATTTATTATGCTTATAATGTCCAGAGTAGCATCAGGCAATATATTTTCCTTATTAAATAAATTACCACTGATGAACGTTTTTTCTAAATTAAAATAACAGACAAGGAAACACATAGAAGTTTTACTAGTCATTAGTAGTAATAGTATCAAAGATTGCCTTCATTATTTACACAGTAACATACAACTGTTAGAAGACATATGTGGTCAGGGAAAACGTGTATCACTTTTCAGGTCAGATAAGTAACATTATATGACCTGAACATTCAATCATATATGAGAGGCACTGGCTGAATCGTGTGACTTTAAATTGTGAGACCTCTTTTAAATGCCTGTACCAAGAGAAGATGGTGCTTTAAGATGTTAATAGCCAACAGAACACAATCGTTAGACCTCACAAATTTTAAACTAGTATATGGAAAAAAGGAGGGGATAGGAACAAAGGCAAAAATGAATTATTTTGATATGTACAGTATGTTATTACCACATTAATCATTGAGTGGTTTATTTATTGTATTGACCTTGGATCTGAATCCAAAGTACATTTTGTGTGTTATATAACAGTGATATCTACTCAATGACATAACGGAGGACTTGAGAGATACGCTGTATAGTAAACTTCATTTTAGAGTATGCTTCAAATAAAAACATTTATACCTACACACACGTGTAGTATAACGTTTTATATATATATATATATATATATATATATATATACTATATTATTATTGAAAGCTATATTAAAAGATCTGCTTCAATAAGATAATTTATTTGTTATTATATTTTGGTCACGAAATGTAATGTAAAGGTAGCGATAACTGTGATACTCTGAAAGAGTGCAATAGACAGTATTAGCACATTGTAAACTCTATTCTCTATATTCAAGATTGTTTGCAAGCCACAGTCCAGGCCAAGTAATATCGGAGATCTCTGGTTTACAGAACCTCCGGATATTGAAATACCACAAACTCAGTAAGTTTCCTGTGTGTCCCCTATCTCTTGGACCTTTAGCTATAAACTCAGAACTATTCATAAATAATAAAAGAATCTAGATTATACAACTTATATTACAACATTACAATTTAGTTTTGCTTACAAAGTTTTATTTTTAAATCAATATGAAAATGACTAGTGAAATAGAGTGTTTGGTGAGTAGCCGGTCAAACAATGTTTAATGAATGTCCCACTTTTCATTCATGTCACGTCATGTGAATTAAACATGTTTAACAAGAGTTTAACTTTAGTATTATGGTAAACGGATATAGCTTTAGTATTATGTAGTTTAGCAATAAATCCATTTCACATATATTTGGATAATGGTTAATCATTTTATTAGCTGAGTTTTATTGATGCCTTATTACTGTTTATTTTATCTGTTTGTCCGCAAACGTTCTATCTATATATGATACTTTATTGTCTTATATCGATATTTTCATATAAGACTTCCAAGTAAGGATTTCTGTAATTTTTAAAGATAGCTAAGAACCTTAAACGCTAAATACATATTTATATTAATATAAAATCTGATAAGAAATTCTAGCACTTTAAAATAAAATATGAGTTATGGTTTAATATAACTTTATTGGAGACATTATCATTTATATTTAGACATAACATACTTTAAACTAAGCCACCAATGGAATATTTTTAACTAAAAATCTATTATATTATTTCAGGTAGAAAATGTCATTAAGAAATGTACAATGATGAATAATATATGGATAACTCCAACATTTTAAGTGATGCATACAGCCAATTTATTTTACAATATAAGGTATCTGTCATAAGTGAGCCACCAGATTATTTATATTTTTTATTTATATTGTCCCAAAAAAATATATATTTTTTAATTACGATTAGACAACATTTTCATTGTATTTTTGCTATCATTCATATGGATAGAGGACTGCCTTGATTAAAAACAAAGAATATGACTATGACCTTCAATTTTAACTTCCAGAAACTCTATTTTTTATGCAATGAAACTCTATATTTGGGACCCTACTGACCCTGAGTTGTTGAAAAAGTTTCTATCAGGAAAAACTCCCAGTTTAAAAAATTGGTTTGGCATGCCACAAAGAAACCATCGTAAAGCCTAAATACTTAGTGTACGTAGGGAGATTGTGAGCTAGGGATATCGTTTTATCATTCAGTTATATGTAATATAATCGTAAATTCTAAATTATTGAACAGTTGAAATTGAAAATGGAATATTTTCTCGTTGCTATGCAATGATAAGATTAGCGCATTCAAGAAATTGAAAAAAACCGTTTGAGAAATAGAAGAAGTATCAGACATAGCTTATTCCCTACCTAAAAAGGAAACGTATGGACCAATTCTGGGAGTTAGCAGAGTTGAGTAAATAACGGTTAAATTTTTTAGATAGGTTATTTAGTCAAAAAGCACTGTTGTCCTGTAGACAGACAGATAATCATACAGAAAAGATATTAATCGAGCAACACTGTAGGCAAAAGATAAAATTGTGCCAACAAAATCTTTGAACATATATCATGCGGAAAATTACGCTAAATATTATTTTACTTTGTAGAATCTTAAAATAGCACATGACTGCACAAAATTTTGAAATTTAATTAATTTATTCTTAATTTTTTTTTCTTTCGTTCATAGTTACCGTACCCTTAAGACCAATATGAAACTTTGATAACGCTCAGCTAAATTTCATAGAGTGAAACGCACACTCATGAAATTAGGTGTTAACTGAATAGAAATAAAGCTTTGTGCAATGTTTCAAATCTATATGTGTATGACAGTCAGACGGAAATACTGAAAAATAGAAATGATAATTAAGCAACCTTCCCTAAAGAATTAGACTTTGCTAACGTTCAGCCGGTAAGGAATGAAAGAAAAATAGCATGAAACTGTAATAAAGATAAATTCTCAGCTAGTTCGATTTTCTACTGTTCCCAAGACTTATTATATATATTCTCCTTCAGGTATAGTACAGGAATTATTTCCCCTTGGTACTACTTTACAATATTGGAGACTATATATCTTATCTTCTTATTCCTTTTCATCTCTGAACAAAATTTTTTAAAATTTAACAATGATTATTGTGTAAAAAGTGACTTTAAAATTATTTTATTTTTGATTTTATAGTTCACTTAAACAAATTCAATAATAGACAACAAAATGAGTGAATGCTGTTTTCTCATTTTAAGTTACTCTTTACTCCAAAATTTTAAACAACTTTATTTTCACATGTTTATTTTCCTACGCCCTTACGTAAGAAATTATGAAATATATAACTGATTTCCTAATTACCACCATTTCCTCGATCTTAGTTTTGGATCAAGCGTATTTTAATGCTGTAAATGTAATATTAAAATTCTCCTGAACCAATTTCGTTTATATCTAAGTTAAATACGAGTAATAAAGATTTAAATTCAGTCAAAATGTTTTTATAAATCACATATAATCCATTTAATTAAAACATAATTTACACTTAATAACTTTCAAACACCTAATCACATTACAATTTTAAGTACTGTAACAAAACGAGTATGTGCACATTTTTACTGATCCTAAATTTTTATAAGCAAAGATCATGATTTTTTAGGAATTTTTGGTCAAAAATTTAGTTTGAAGGAAATGTAATTACAATCTACTATTGGGAGGGGGAGAATAAGTACTACTTAGGCATTTAATGTATTCGTTATATGTTCTGCTTCTTACTCCCAATGCTTGATATGTAACAATATATGGTATTAACACCTATTCAAATATTTAAATCTATTTAAATAAAAGTGGATTATTCTAAACACCGCTCTAAGTTTTTGCCAGTGACCAATGACCACATATCTTTTAAAAATTTAGTAGAATTTTATTTAGCGTTGTAGTTACGTTTCTACATATGTATTAAAGTTTAAAATATATAATTTGTTTATATGAAATTAAACATATCACAACAATACAAAAATACTGCTTTTCACTCTAGGCTGCCAAAATTGGTTATACATTTAATACGTGCCCAAAATAATAACCATTGACCTCTTACATTACCTGGTTCGTGCGTAGATCCACCTCTTTTATTTTTGTCCGAACTGTATAATATACCTTTACAGAATAGTTTAAATTCCTACACTAAAAAAATAAAATCCAAAGATATTTAGAACTAAAGTTAGTGATGTGGCATTAAATATATTATACAGTATGAAGAAGCAGTCACAAATTATGCTACACAGAATGTATTTCACCTTTGTAACTTGGATTAAATAAAATAAAAGCAGTCCACGTTTTTAAAAACCTATGTAGTCTACACCTATGTGTGTATATAGATTGTTTGGCCTATTGCTTGTTCTATCCATCCTGAGAGTGTATCACAACAGAGCGGTGCTATAAAAGAGAACTCGTTTTACGACTAGAAACCCAGTGGTAGTAAAAGGTTTGCTTTCAATAGGATACTTTTCTTTCTTTACTTTAAGTATATTTTTAATTTTATAGGCAAACTTGACTAAGAGTTAGGTAACTTATAAAATGAAAATGTGGCTAAGATTTGTTCTATTTACATATTTATTATTGTACCTCTTAACTTCAAATATAGAAGTTTAATCAAGATAAGGATTTGTCAGTATTAGTATTACTATAGTAATATGTCAGTATTAGTATTACTATAGTAATATGTCAGTATTAGTATTACTATAGTAATATGTCAGTATTAGTATTACTATAGTAATATGTCAGTATTAGTATTACTATAGTAATATGTCAGTATTAGTATTACTATGGTAATATGTCAGTGAAATGTTAATAGAAATAGGATACAGTTATATCAAACTTAGAGTACGGTTTCTTTTGTAAAATATTATAATTATAAATTACATATAAATCTGTGTGATATCAAACTGGTGAGTTCCTATACGAAGACTATTTCCATACCTATTAATCCCATCTTATAATTAATTAGACCCCTAATTATTTCCTTTTTTCACCTAGTATAAGAGGCTGAATAACCTTCGTTCATTACGCCTTTGTCCTAAAGGTATCTTTGCGCTCACTTCCGGAGTGATAGGATATGATTAGGTCCACTTCACCCTCCGCTTAGTGCAGTATCTGAAATTTGACACTCTCACAGACTTGATTGGAATCTAGAGGGCACGCCAGTCCGAAGAGAGTCAGTAACGACGTTCAAAACGAACTCTTCGCATAGTTCCGAAATGAGAGACACCTAGGTAACAAAAGAAGTATGTATGTTTAACTAGCAGTCAATTGGTATAATTCTGATGAAGAGATATTAACATTGTCTCACTATGTGCACAAGTAAGTGCACTGCGATGTTTTAGACGTGAAACTAGATCACGGCGGAGCAACGGAGTTTTCTAGCTATGTCATACCTATGGTGGGAAGGGTTTATTCGGGGGTTTCCCTTCCCAGGGTTAGTTCCACTGGAAGATTTCATCCACCCTGAGATTAATATATCTGTAAATTTTATAGTCTCTTATAAGTGATTATTATTCAAGGTATTTAAATTAACATGAATGCAGACCTAAATCAAACACTTTCTAAAAATACTAATATTTAGAAAAACCAATAACCTTTTGGAGGAAATGGAGCATACTCATGTGTTTTAACTCAACAAATAAGAATATTTAGGTTATTATATATTAAATACTAGTAAAATCGCAGTCAGATAATAAAACATTTATTTTTTTTTTTAAAGCTGCCAATTAGTTGTTTTACAGTTTAATATCTAAGATAATTGCCCCACTTATTATCCTGGCCTTGATCTTAGTACCACATTTCAACAAATACTAATTTATAGCTTACGACCTTTATTATCTTATTTTAAAATGTATCTACGCATAAACTAATAAAAAAATTCAATAACTACATTGAAAAAACATACCAACCAATACTGTTAACGTTTTATTTTATGTGACCTTTCGATGGCAAGACTATCTTCTTCAGACACATCTTTTGTGACGTGATATTTTAGAGTGTTATTTAAAATAATAAATATCATTACAGTTATCTTTACTGGGTAACTAATCCTTCCTTCACTATTCTTAAAAAAAATTTTAATGATATTGGGAAAAGTAAGTTTTGTATTTTGCTTGTCATGAAGGCTTTTACAGTTATATGAAGTTTTAAATAATTTAATGTCTAAAATGTGCATTGCATATCTAGAAATATATATATATATATATATATATATATATATATATATATATATAGAAAAGTTACAAGCATAATTGACGATTTATGTTGTTGAATTCAATTATATCAATACAAAGACTTTAAATTGAATAGATAAAATTTGAAAAATTTATGAAATGAAGGTATTTGTTAGTTATATTTTAGAAGATTAGTTAGTATACATTCTTGTGCCTGTTGTTTTTTAATAACATTTAAATCTTTGCAAATCGGATATTGCTTTTTATATATAATACTTTGCTTAGTGAATGAAACTTTTAAAAATAAATAACAATAATATTAAGGGAAAGGACACAATATTTATTTCAAGAATGACTTTACGTATTATAAATACAAATAACTAAACTTAAATAGGTATGAAATTGTTTGAATCAATTAAATTCTTATATAGAAGGTGAACGTAATTTATCAATTAAACTCCAGAATGACAATAATATTAAGGGAAAGGACACAATATTTATTTCAAGAATGACTTTACGTATTATAAATACAAATAACTAAATTTAAATAGGTATGAAATTGTTTGAATCAATTTAATACTGATATAGACGGTGAACGTAATTTATCAATTAAACTCCAGAATGACAATAATATTAAGGGAAAGGACACAATATTTATTTCAAGAATGACTTTACGTATTATAAATACAAATAAATAACCTTAATTAGGTATGAAATGGTTTGAATAAATTTAATACTTATATAGACGGTGAACGTAATTTATAAATTAAACTCCAGAATGACCTCCCATAAAACTTGTGTAGTAAGGAAGTTTTCGATAAGGTATCTCGAGTGTACAGACGTAAAACGAAACTTAGCGCTGACAGAAGTGACGAAATTGAGTCCTCAGTAGGAGCTCACAAAAATATCAGAATGAGGTATGGAACTACTCTACGAATCAAAAGAAGTATAATACATGTACAACTCAAACATAATTGCAGGCTTGTTAGGTGTCAGTTAATTGTTGTTTGCCGCAATCAATATAATTATTTTGCTTCACCATTAATATGTGCAACAATAATATAGTCAACTATATATTAAGGGTTACCTAACTGTTACATACGGAATGAAAATACAAGGGAGACATCTTTCACACATACGGCAGCGTCGCATGGAGGTATAAACTGCTGGAAGTCGTGGGAGGTGACAGAGCTTTCACCCAAGAGACAAGGGTCTAAAGCCGCTCTCCAAGTCAGATTAGTTTTGTACTTGGCAGGGTCGATATACAGTATTCCTCACGTATTATTTAGTTTTCCGGAACTGATATACTATCACCATATAACGTTGTATTTCAAGTACTAAAATAAATGATCAATAATAGTGACTTTACTTGAATGTACGTTATTGTTTTAATTTAATCTTAATAGTTGTAAGATTTGCTATAGGGTATTAATTGTTTGTCTTTCAAAATGTTTATATACGAGATATTAGCAGAGTTTGTCCTTACGTAGAGGAATAAATTTTGTAAAAAATATGATTTGCCTTTTTGTTTTGTAATAGTTTCATTTATATTATTTTTGCTAATATATTGTATTTTTGAATTTCGTTTTAAAAATCATGTATCAGGGTCATAAGAATCAGTAAAAATCTTACTTATTGTACTTGTTATTTACTTTCAACACATTGCTAATTACGGAGTTAAGATGAATAAAGTGTTTTTAACTCATTGAGACTGGAATACTTGGGTTGTACTGAACAAAATAATAATTTTAAATGGAAGATGTAAGAATATAACTCCTTTTAAGAAGGTTATGTAAAATTTAAGAGGTATGAGACCTCGCCAGCAAACGATAATTACCAAAGAATTCCTATATTTACTCCTACTCAACAAAGTACAGATAAAAAGAAACTTTATTTTCTCCAAAATAAGTTACTAAATTTACACCAGCATTACCAAAAATAATGTTAACAATATATTACTACATAGTATTAAACATAAGAAAACACTACTGAGAGTCTCGGATGCACGGGCTTGACCTGATACTTGCTACACACTATTTTCACTAATGTCATTCTCTGCTACAGTTTTTAACCTATCCAAACCGTACACTCACACACACATTTCCTGATGGATTAAAAAGTTAAAACACATTTAGGAGAAACAAAGAAAACCTCCAAGGCATTGCCTGTTTGGAGATATATGTATTGTACATTTCTGAATAAAAACGGCTTTTCAAACCGTACATAATTAAATACAGAAAAGGGATTTATATAATTTAAATACACTTTTATATATTTAGATGTAAATCTCTGCGTGTTGAATCCTTTTCCTACAGATTACCACAATACATACTACAACTAAAGTTGATACATTAAATGTTACATGTTGGAGCCATTCCCTTAATATTTCGAATGGAACTTGATTTCATTTTTACATCGCATCTGTACAAACAAATTAGTAAATAAAATGAGCAACTCGTTTTTTAAACAATTAAATTCCACTCACTCTCACAATCTCACATACATAACTGAATGGTGGACAACATATCTATAAATACATATAGTACTGTGTACACAAAACTAATAGCAAAGAACAATATAATATCAAGTAATAACAAAACGTAAAATAACAAGTAATAACAAAACATAACAATAACAAGTAATAAAAAAAACCTAATAATAACACACAATAACAAACGTAACAATAGCAAGCAATAACAAAAATAGTAATAACAATTCTTTCCTTAAGTCGTTAAACTTAAACACGAGTCAAAAAGGTGGTAGTCAAAAAGGCTGTCTAAACAGAGTTATCACATGTTATACTACACCAACTAAAACCATATACATCATACTTTAACACATTTAAAATTGTCAATATTAGGGATAGGGAGATGATAAATTTTATATCGTTTAAACACAATACGATAACGTGATTGTTCTGTAACAATTGCTTTCACTAAGATTCTTCCCAGTAAAATATAATTTTCTCAGATACTGTATAGTACGATTAAGGGTTGTATTGAGCCCTTGATTGTGCAAGATTTCTGTAGGTGGGAGTGTACAGATCAGTTGGAGGGTTGGGTAGAGTACGGTGATAAGGAAAAAATAATAATAAAAACTTAATTTTTATCAAATTACATGAATACTGAAAGAGCTACTGAGAAAGTACTTATAAACTCATACATTTCTCATTTTATAATACCTTTTTATTAAAGTAATATTAGAATCGAATAATTGTATTTTTAAAAAATCTTAGGAATTTATAAATATAAATTTTACTGTTTGGATGAATTTCATTCTCCGACTTAGTTGACATAATAAAATAATTTCATTAGTTTTGGTAATTCTTCATTCTTCTTATGACATTATAAATCTGATGAGTCAATCAGTTAATGATACAATCAGACTACACCAATAACATGCAGAAAGCCAGAGCTAATGAGGGCTAGATTTAGACACTTGAATATGCAGATTAAGGTGTTATGTGGAATTTCTGGATATAGTTGTAAGATTAACACGTTTCCATATAAAACTTCTGCAATTTGCTCACCTCTATTCGATTATCTAATACTCATTCTTGCTATATAAACTTTAAAAAATCAACCTTTAAACTAAATACTGATAAAATATTCCATGTACTGTTCAATTTAAATTGAATGTATTCCCTCAGTTTGAATGAAAAAAAAAAACAAATACACTTTTACGGATTGACTCAGAAAATCTGGAGCTTTGAGATTCATAAAAGTCGGCGACAAAGGCGCCAAAGTGAACCTCTTCAATCGTTTAGACATCATATACACCTAATTACATATCAGCTATCCATTGTAGTCTAGTTGAAGAGCTATTCTGAGGTGAGCAAATGCCATTAATCATACTTATAAACACAACGTATCCATAGATACGTGAGGGTTGATTCAAGACAACGTTGAGTTTAGCTCCACTTCACATTCCGCTTTGTGCAGCGCCTGAACTTCTTCCATAGTCTAGACATCATAGACACCTAATTACCTATCAGCTATCGATTGTAGTCTAGTTGAAGAGCTATTTTGAGGTGAGTAAATGTCATTATTAATCATAGTTATAAACACAACGTATCCATAGATACGTGAGGGTTGATTCAATGACAATGTTGAGTTTAGCTCCACTTCACATTCCGCTTAGTGCAGCGCCTGATCTTCTTCCATAGTCTAGACATCATAGACACCTAATTACCTATCAGCTATCCATTGTAGACTAGTTGAAGAGCTATTCTGAGGTGAACAATTTTCATAAATCATATTTTACAGAATTTCATAAATTCCTAAAATTTCATAAATTCAGAAAACAGAACGTAACCATAGATACAGGAACGTTTTATGCAATGAGAATGTTAAGTTTAGCTTAATGCAGCGCCTGAAATATGACACTGCCACAACCTTGATTCCTAGTATCTGAGACAGGGTAGCAATTCAGACGCTGCTCTCAACGGAAGGTAAAATGGATTTTAAGTCAATATTTTCCTTGAATTGACCCTTACCACCCAACCTTGATTATACTATTATTGAGAAAAAAATATTACTACATGTGAGATATAAAGAATATAAATAAACAGCTATAAAACGCTTGTGAAAAAGTTAAAAACATCTCAACATTGCTCGTTTGAAATTATGAAATGAATTACGATACTATAATATCATTTGTAATATATACTAAACTAACACATTAAAAGGGGATTTTGAAACGCCATTCACATGACGTTGCTAACAAAGTGAGTTAATTTATGGTTTCATAACCCATGTACTTCAGTATAAATGATGTTTCTTCTCTTTTTGCATCTGGGGCAAACATATTGTACATTTCGTTCATACTTTGCACAACGTGTCTTTTCTGATAATTTATATGACTTGTGAATATTGTAATTATATATTTATTTCTGACCTACACATGCAGAAAAAGCACAGCAAATATAAAAAAATACTAAACAAGGATATTGTGCCTTGCTCTCCACCTCCCTAGGTAACTGTAATCTGTTACCTTGTGTAGCAGAGTTTGCTGGAATCTGCAACTCCTCAGCTACTTATCAGAAAATCAAGTTTAAATTTATATACATTTGAGGTTTAAGTTCAGTCTCATTAAATTTTGAAAAAAAGGGCACTCCAGAAAGAAGGAGTATGTAAAAGCGAGTCGAACGCTCGTACCGCCCAGTGAATTGTGATTATCATCAATGACATGACATCACTTCTTTTCACTATAATGTTGTCTTGTAGTGGTCTTCGGACCTATCTACGACTGAAGAGACTAAACAAAGTCGAAACAACAGAAGCACACCTCCATCCTGAAAGACGGAATGGTTGTAATTTATTGACGCAGGCTCAATCAATTTAGAACATGCAAGCCACGCCGGAACGGATTCGGACACACACGAAACGTAACGTGCGCCGACATCAATGCTCGGAGAGGTTGATGTTTTGGTTTTGAATTCTAAATGTAATTAAAACAATTGGCAAAGGGTTTATCCCTTTCAACCTTATAAAATGATAACCTGTAATGGCGTCAATAATTCCCCATCACTATTACGCGCAACCGGGTTAAAGACGTGGGGCACGCTGATTTTAATCGCAGCTATCAACCAGTAAAAGCCATCTTGGCTATGGGAACCCACACGATCGCCGGATAAGCAGATGCTGACACGAATTGTGAAATAGAGCCTAAACGTGCAACTGTTTGATGGTACAAACGATCTTGAACGTCTGATTGAGAAGACGACCTCATATCACCGAGGATTTAAGAACTACACACCCTACCGCAACACCTTATACCAATACAAATTTTGAGTGTTACACTAGTTAGGTGCAAGTATTCAACACTTCACTTCTATATTTAAAATTCTAAATTTTGAAGGTTTGTGGAAAGAAGCAAAGTGCTATGAATTTGGGGTTTACATCAGGTAAGAACGCCCTAGTGGCGGATCGTTTCATCCAATGTAAATGTGTGTTGCCTTGAGCAACACCAAGAAGTACCATCTGTTTCGGTCTCAGAGCTAAAAAGCTCGTACCTCATCAGGTGTACACTTTAGTACACGACAGATTTAATAATTAAAGGTTAACTTCAGATGAAGAGATTCTGAAGTATAAAATTTCGAAAACGAATTAAAATCAATTGAAACTTAATTCGGTCAAACTTGTAATTTTGAAATTTTGGAACAAACTGATTTCTGAGTTCACGGGGGCACACCCGAGTCTGTATTTAGAACGGTGTTTGATATTTATTGAGGAGAGAATGTTTACTAAACAAGGATATTGTGCCTTGCTCTCCACCTCCCTAGGTAACTGTAATCTGTTACCTTGTGTAGCAGAGTTGCTGGAATCTGCAACTCCTCAGCTACTTATCAGAAAATCAAGTTTAAATTTATATACATTTGAGGTTTAAGTTCAGTCTCATTAAATTTTGAAAAAGGGCACTCCAGAAAGAAGGAGTATGTAAAAGCGAGTCGAACGCTCGTACCGCCCAGTGAATTGTGATTATCATCAATGACATGACATCACTTCTTTTCACTATAATGTTGTCTTGTAGTGGTCTTCGGACCTATCTACGACTGAAGAGACTAAACAAAGTCGAAACAACAGAAGCACACCTCCATCCTGAAAGACGGAATGGTTGTAATTTATTGACGCAGGCTCAATCAATTTAGAACATGCAAGCCACGCCGGAACGGATTCGGACACACACGAAACGTAACGTGCGCCGACATCAATGCTCGGAGAGGTTGATGTTTTGGTTTTGAATTCTAAATGTAATTAAAACAATTGGCAAAGGGTTTATCCCTTTCAACCTTATAAAATGATAACCTGTAATGGCGTCAATAATTCCCCATCACTATTACGCGCAACCGGGTTAAAGACGTGGGGCACGCTGATTTTAATCGCAGCTATCAACCAGTAAAAGCCATCTTGGCTATGGGAACCCACACGATCGCCGGATAAGCAGATGCTGACACGAATTGTGAAATAGAGCCTAAACGTGCAACTGTTTGATGGTACAAACGATCTTGAACGTCTGATTGAGAAGACGACCTCATATCACCGAGGATTTAAGAACTACACACCCTACCGCAACACCTTATACCAATACAAATTTTGAGTGTTACACTAGTTAGGTGCAAGTATTCAACACTTCACTTCTATATTTAAAATTCTAAATTTTGAAGGTTTGTGGAAAGAAGCAAAGTGCTATGAATTTGGGGTTTACATCAGGTAAGAACGCCCTAGTGGCGGATCGTTTCATCCAATGTAAATGTGTGTTGCCTTGAGCAACACCAAGAAGTACCATCTGTTTCGGTCTCAGAGCTAAAAAGCTCGTACCTCATCAGGTGTACACTTTAGTACACGACAGATTTAATAATTAAAGGTTAACTTCAGATGAAGAGATTCTGAAGTATAAAATTTCGAAAACGAATTAAAATCAATTGAAACTTAATTCGGTCAAACTTGTAATTTTGAAATTTTGGAACAAACTGATTTCTGAGTTCACGGGGGCACACCCGAGTCTGTATTTAGAACGGTGTTTGATATTTATTGAGGAGAGAATGTTTACTAAACAAGGATATTGTGCCTTGCTCTCCACCTCCCTAGGTAACTGTAATCTGTTACCTTGTGTAGCAGAGTTGCTGGAATCTGCAACTCCTCAGCTACTTATCAGAAAATCAAGTTTAAATTTATATACATTTGAGGTTTAAGTTCAGTCTCATTAAATTTTGAAAAAGGGCACTCCAGAAAGAAGGAGTATGTAAAAGCGAGTCGAACGCTCGTACCGCCCAGTGAATTGTGATTATCATCAATGACATGACATCACTTTCTTTTCACTATAATGTTGTCTTGTAGTGGTCTTCGGACCTATCTACGACTGAAGAGACTAAACAAAGTCGAAACAACAGAAGCACACCTCCATCCTGAAAGACGGAATGGTTGTAATTTATTGACGCAGGCTCAATCAATTTAGAACATGCAAGCCACGCCGGAACGGATTCGGACACACACGAAACGTAACGTGCGCCGACATCAATGCTCGGAGAGGTTGATGTTTTGGTTTTGAATTCTAAATGTAATTAAAACAATTGGCAAAGGGTTTATCCCTTTCAACCTTATAAAATGATAACCTGTAATGGCGTCAATAATTCCCCATCACTATTACGCGCAACCGGGTTAAAGACGTGGGGCACGCTGATTTTAATCGCAGCTATCAACCAGTAAAAGCCATCTTGGCTATGGGAACCCACACGATCGCCGGATAAGCAGATGCTGACACGAATTGTGAAATAGAGCCTAAACGTGCAACTGTTTGATGGTACAAACGATCTTGAACGTCTGATTGAGAAGACGACCTCATATCACCGAGGATTTAAGAACTACACACCCTACCGCAACACCTTATACCAATACAAATTTTGAGTGTTACACTAGTTAGGTGCAAGTATTCAACACTTCACTTCTATATTTAAAATTCTAAATTTTGAAGGTTTGTGGAAAGAAGCAAAGTGCTATGAATTTGGGGTTTACATCAGGTAAGAACGCCCTAGTGGCGGATCGTTTCATCCAATGTAAATGTGTGTTGCCTTGAGCAACACCAAGAAGTACCATCTGTTTCGGTCTCAGAGCTAAAAAGCTCGTACCTCATCAGGTGTACACTTTAGTACACGACAGATTTAATAATTAAAGGTTAACTTCAGATGAAGAGATTCTGAAGTATAAAATTTCGAAAACGAATTAAAATCAATTGAAACTTAATTCGGTCAAACTTGTAATTTTGAAATTTTGGAACAAACTGATTTCTGAGTTCACGGGGGCACACCCGAGTCTGTATTTAGAACGGTGTTTGATATTTATTGAGGAGAGAATGTTTACTAAACAAGGATATTGTGCCTTGCTCTCCACCTCCCTAGGTAACTGTAATCTGTTACCTTGTGTAGCAGAGTTGCTGGAATCTGCAACTCCTCAGCTACTTATCAGAAAATCAAGTTTAAATTTATATACATTTGAGGTTTAAGTTCAGTCTCATTAAATTTTGAAAAAGGGCACTCCAGAAAGAAGGAGTATGTAAAAGCGAGTCGAACGCTCGTACCGCCCAGTGAATTGTGATTATCATCAATGACATGACATCACTTCTTTTCACTATAATGTTGTCTTGTAGTGGTCTTCGGACCTATCTACGACTGAAGAGACTAAACAAAGTCGAAACAACAGAAGCACACCTCCATCCTGAAAGACGGAATGGTTGTAATTTATTGACGCAGGCTCAATCAATTTAGAACATGCAAGCCACGCCGGAACGGATTCGGACACACACGAAACGTAACGTGCGCCGACATCAATACTCGGAGAGGTTGATGTTTTGGTTTTGAATTCTAAATGTAATTAAAACAATTGGCAAAGGGTTTATCCCTTTCAACCTTATAAAATGATAACCTGTAATGGCGTCAATAATTCCCCATCACTATTACGCGCAACCGGGTTAAAGACGTGGGGCACGCTGATTTTAATCGCAGCTATCAACCAGTAAAAGCCATCTTGGCTATGGGAACCCACACGATCGCCGGATAAGCAGATGCTGACACGAATTGTGAAATAGAGCCTAAACGTGCAACTGTTTGATGGTACAAACGATCTTGAACGTCTGATTGAGAAGACGACCTCATATCACCGAGGATTTAAGAACTACACACCCTACCGCAACACCTTATACCAATACAAATTTTGAGTGTTACACTAGTTAGGTGCAAGTATTCAACACTTCACTTCTATATTTAAAATTCTAAATTTTGAAGGTTTGTGGAAAGAAGCAAAGTGCTATGAATTTGGGGTTTACATCAGGTAAGAACGCCCTAGTGGCGGATCGTTTCATCCAATGTAAATGTGTGTTGCCTTGAGCAACACCAAGAAGTACCATCTGTTTCGGTCTCAGAGCTAAAAAGCTCGTACCTCATCAGGTGTACACTTTAGTACACGACAGATTTAATAATTAAAGGTTAACTTCAGATGAAGAGATTCTGAAGTATAAAATTTCGAAAACGAATTAAAATCAATTGAAACTTAATTCGGTCAAACTTGTAATTTTGAAATTTTGGAACAAACTGATTTCTGAGTTCACGGGGGCACACCCGAGTCTGTATTTAGAACGGTGTTTGATATTTATTGAGGAGAGAATGTTTACTAAACAAGGATATTGTGCCTTGCTCTCCACCTCCCTAGGTAACTGTAATCTGTTACCTTGTGTAGCAGAGTTGCTGGAATCTGCAACTCCTCAGCTACTTATCAGAAAATCAAGTTTAAATTTATATACATTTGAGGTTTAAGTTCAGTCTCATTAAATTTTGAAAAAGGGCACTCCAGAAAGAAGGAGTATGTAAAAGCGAGTCGAACGCTCGTACCGCCCAGTGAATTGTGATTATCATCAATGACATGACATCACTTCTTTTCACTATAATGTTGTCTTGTAGTGGTCTTCGGACCTATCTACGACTGAAGAGACTAAACAAAGTCGAAACAACAGAAGCACACCTCCATCCTGAAAGACGGAATGGTTGTAATTTATTGACGCAGGCTCAATCAATTTAGAACATGCAAGCCACGCCGGAACGGATTCGGACACACACGAAACGTAACGTGCGCCGACATCAATACTCGGAGAGGTTGATGTTTTGGTTTTGAATTCTAAATGTAATTAAAACAATTGGCAAAGGGTTTATCCCTTTCAAC
The DNA here is from genome assembly GCF_021130785.1 of Homalodisca vitripennis. Lineage (NCBI taxonomy): Eukaryota > Metazoa > Arthropoda > Insecta > Hemiptera > Cicadellidae > Homalodisca > Homalodisca vitripennis. The sequence continues at coordinate 50,893 of NW_025780826.1, forward strand.
CTTATAAAATGATAACCTGTAATGGCGTCAATAATTCCCCATCACTATTACGCGCAACCGGGTTAAAGACGTGGGGCACGCTGATTTTAATCGCAGCTATCAACCAGTAAAAGCCATCTTGGCTATGGGAACCCACACGATCGCCGGATAAGCAGATGCTGACACGAATTGTGAAATAGAGCCTAAACGTGCAACTGTTTGATGGTACAAACGATCTTGAACGTCTGATTGAGAAGACGACCTCATATCACCGAGGATTTAAGAACTACACACCCTACCGCAACACCTTATACCAATACAAATTTTGAGTGTTACACTAGTTAGGTGCAAGTATTCAACACTTCACTTCTATATTTAAAATTCTAAATTTTGAAGGTTTGTGGAAAGAAGCAAAGTGCTATGAATTTGGGGTTTACATCAGGTAAGAACGCCCTAGTGGCGGATCGTTTCATCCAATGTAAATGTGTGTTGCCTTGAGCAACACCAAGAAGTACCATCTGTTTCGGTCTCAGAGCTAAAAAGCTCGTACCTCATCAGGTGTACACTTTAGTACACGACAGATTTAATAATTAAAGGTTAACTTCAGATGAAGAGATTCTGAAGTATAAAATTTCGAAAACGAATTAAAATCAATTGAAACTTAATTCGGTCAAACTTGTAATTTTGAAATTTTGGAACAAACTGATTTCTGAGTTCACGGGGGCACACCCGAGTCTGTATTTAGAACGGTGTTTGATATTTATTGAGGAGAGAATGTTTACTAAACAAGGATATTGTGCCTTGCTCTCCACCTCCCTAGGTAACTGTAATCTGTTACCTTGTGTAGCAGAGTTGCTGGAATCTGCAACTCCTCAGCTACTTATCAGAAAATCAAGTTTAAATTTATATACATTTGAGGTTTAAGTTCAGTCTCATTAAATTTTGAAAAAGGGCACTCCAGAAAGAAGGAGTATGTAAAAGCGAGTCGAACGCTCGTACCGCCCAGTGAATTGTGATTATCATCAATGACATGACATCACTTCTTTTCACTATAATGTTGTCTTGTAGTGGTCTTCGGACCTATCTACGACTGAAGAGACTAAACAAAGTCGAAACAACAGAAGCACACCTCCATCCTGAAAGACGGAATGGTTGTAATTTATTGACGCAGGCTCAATCAATTTAGAACATGCAAGCCACGCCGGAACGGATTCGGACACACACGAAACGTAACGTGCGCCGACATCAATACTCGGAGAGGTTGATGTTTTGGTTTTGAATTCTAAATGTAATTAAAACAATTGGCAAAGGGTTTATCCCTTTCAACCTTATAAAATGATAACCTGTAATGGCGTCAATAATTCCCCATCACTATTACGCGCAACCGGGTTAAAGACGTGGGGCACGCTGATTTTAATCGCAGCTATCAACCAGTAAAAGCCATCTTGGCTATGGGAACCCACACGATCGCCGGATAAGCAGATGCTGACACGAATTGTGAAATAGAGCCTAAACGTGCAACTGTTTGATGGTACAAACGATCTTGAACGTCTGATTGAGAAGACGACCTCATATCACCGAGGATTTAAGAACTACACACCCTACCGCAACACCTTATACCAATACAAATTTTGAGTGTTACACTAGTTAGGTGCAAGTATTCAACACTTCACTTCTATATTTAAAATTCTAAATTTTGAAGGTTTGTGGAAAGAAGCAAAGTGCTATGAATTTGGGGTTTACATCAGGTAAGAACGCCCTAGTGGCGGATCGTTTCATCCAATGTAAATGTGTGTTGCCTTGAGCAACACCAAGAAGTACCATCTGTTTCGGTCTCAGAGCTAAAAAGCTCGTACCTCATCAGGTGTACACTTTAGTACACGACAGATTTAATAATTAAAGGTTAACTTCAGATGAAGAGATTCTGAAGTATAAAATTTCGAAAACGAATTAAAATCAATTGAAACTTAATTCGGTCAAACTTGTAATTTTGAAATTTTGGAACAAACTGATTTCTGAGTTCACGGGGGCACACCCGAGTCTGTATTTAGAACGGTGTTTGATATTTATTGAGGAGAGAATGTTTACTAAACAAGGATATTGTGCCTTGCTCTCCACCTCCCTAGGTAACTGTAATCTGTTACCTTGTGTAGCAGAGTTGCTGGAATCTGCAACTCCTCAGCTACTTATCAGAAAATCAAGTTTAAATTTATATACATTTGAGGTTTAAGTTCAGTCTCATTAAATTTTGAAAAAGGGCACTCCAGAAAGAAGGAGTATGTAAAAGCGAGTCGAACGCTCGTACCGCCCAGTGAATTGTGATTATCATCAATGACATGACATCACTTCTTTTCACTATAATGTTGTCTTGTAGTGGTCTTCGGACCTATCTACGACTGAAGAGACTAAACAAAGTCGAAACAACAGAAGCACACCTCCATCCTGAAAGACGGAATGGTTGTAATTTATTGACGCAGGCTCAATCAATTTAGAACATGCAAGCCACGCCGGAACGGATTCGGACACACACGAAACGTAACGTGCGCCGACATCAATACTCGGAGAGGTTGATGTTTTGGTTTTGAATTCTAAATGTAATTAAAACAATTGGCAAAGGGTTTATCCCTTTCAACCTTATAAAATGATAACCTGTAATGGCGTCAATAATTCCCCATCACTATTACGCGCAACCGGGTTAAAGACGTGGGGCACGCTGATTTTAATCGCAGCTATCAACCAGTAAAAGCCATCTTGGCTATGGGAACCCACACGATCGCCGGATAAGCAGATGCTGACACGAATTGTGAAATAGAGCCTAAACGTGCAACTGTTTGATGGTACAAACGATCTTGAACGTCTGATTGAGAAGACGACCTCATATCACCGAGGATTTAAGAACTACACACCCTACCGCAACACCTTATACCAATACAAATTTTGAGTGTTACACTAGTTAGGTGCAAGTATTCAACACTTCACTTCTATATTTAAAATTCTAAATTTTGAAGGTTTGTGGAAAGAAGCAAAGTGCTATGAATTTGGGGTTTACATCAGGTAAGAACGCCCTAGTGGCGGATCGTTTCATCCAATGTAAATGTGTGTTGCCTTGAGCAACACCAAGAAGTACCATCTGTTTCGGTCTCAGAGCTAAAAAGCTCGTACCTCATCAGGTGTACACTTTAGTACACGACAGATTTAATAATTAAAGGTTAACTTCAGATGAAGAGATTCTGAAGTATAAAATTTCGAAAACGAATTAAAATCAATTGAAACTTAATTCGGTCAAACTTGTAATTTTGAAATTTTGGAACAAACTGATTTCTGAGTTCACGGGGGCACACCCGAGTCTGTATTTAGAACGGTGTTTGATATTTATTGAGGAGAGAATGTTTACTAAACAAGGATATTGTGCCTTGCTCTCCACCTCCCTAGGTAACTGTAATCTGTTACCTTGTGTAGCAGAGTTGCTGGAATCTGCAACTCCTCAGCTACTTATCAGAAAATCAAGTTTAAATTTATATACATTTGAGGTTTAAGTTCAGTCTCATTAAATTTTGAAAAAGGGCACTCCAGAAAGAAGGAGTATGTAAAAGCGAGTCGAACGCTCGTACCGCCCAGTGAATTGTGATTATCATCAATGACATGACATCACTTCTTTTCACTATAATGTTGTCTTGTAGTGGTCTTCGGACCTATCTACGACTGAAGAGACTAAACAAAGTCGAAACAACAGAAGCACACCTCCATCCTGAAAGACGGAATGGTTGTAATTTATTGACGCAGGCTCAATCAATTTAGAACATGCAAGCCACGCCGGAACGGATTCGGACACACACGAAACGTAACGTGCGCCGACATCAATACTCGGAGAGGTTGATGTTTTGGTTTTGAATTCTAAATGTAATTAAAACAATTGGCAAAGGGTTTATCCCTTTCAACCTTATAAAATGATAACCTGTAATGGCGTCAATAATTCCCCATCACTATTACGCGCAACCGGGTTAAAGACGTGGGGCACGCTGATTTTAATCGCAGCTATCAACCAGTAAAAGCCATCTTGGCTATGGGAACCCACACGATCGCCGGATAAGCAGATGCTGACACGAATTGTGAAATAGAGCCTAAACGTGCAACTGTTTGATGGTACAAACGATCTTGAACGTCTGATTGAGAAGACGACCTCATATCACCGAGGATTTAAGAACTACACACCCTACCGCAACACCTTATACCAATACAAATTTTGAGTGTTACACTAGTTAGGTGCAAGTATTCAACACTTCACTTCTATATTTAAAATTCTAAATTTTGAAGGTTTGTGGAAAGAAGCAAAGTGCTATGAATTTGGGGTTTACATCAGGTAAGAACGCCCTAGTGGCGGATCGTTTCATCCAATGTAAATGTGTGTTGCCTTGAGCAACACCAAGAAGTACCATCTGTTTCGGTCTCAGAGCTAAAAAGCTCGTACCTCATCAGGTGTACACTTTAGTACACGACAGATTTAATAATTAAAGGTTAACTTCAGATGAAGAGATTCTGAAGTATAAAATTTCGAAAACGAATTAAAATCAATTGAAACTTAATTCGGTCAAACTTGTAATTTTGAAATTTTGGAACAAACTGATTTCTGAGTTCACGGGGGCACACCCGAGTCTGTATTTAGAACGGTGTTTGATATTTATTGAGGAGAGAATGTTTACTAAACAAGGATATTGTGCCTTGCTCTCCACCTCCCTAGGTAACTGTAATCTGTTACCTTGTGTAGCAGAGTTGCTGGAATCTGCAACTCCTCAGCTACTTATCAGAAAATCAAGTTTAATTTATTATACATTTGATCACAATTCGTGTCAGCATCTGCTTATCCGGCGATCGTGTGGGTTCCATAGCCAAGATGGCTTTTACTGGTTTGATAGCTGCGATTAAAATCAGCGTGCCCCACGTCTTTAACCCGGTTGCGCGTAATAGTGATGGGGAATTATTGACGCCATTACAGGTTATCATTTTATAAGGTTGAAAGGGATAAACCCTTTGCCAATTGTTTTAATTACATTTAGAATTCAAAACCAAAACATCAACCTCTCCGAGTATTGATGTCGGCGCACGTTACGTTTCGTGTGTGTCCGAATCCGTTCCGGCGTGGCTTGCATGTTCTAAATTGATTGAGCCTGCGTCAATAAATTACAACCATTCCGTCTTTCAGGATGGAGGTGTGCTTCTGTTGTTTCGACTTTGTTTAGTCTCTTCAGTCGTAGATAGGTCCGAAGACCACTACAAGACAACATTATAGTGAAAAGAAGTGATGTCATGTCATTGATGATAATCACAATTCACTGGGCGGTACGAGCGTTCGACTCGCTTTTACATACTCCTTCTTTCTGGAGTGCCCTTTTTCAAAATTTAATGAGACTGAACTTAAACCTCAAATGTATATAAATTTAAACTTGATTTTCTGATAAGTAGCTGAGGAGTTGCAGATTCCAGCAACTCTGCTACACAAGGTAACAGATTACAGTTACCTAGGGAGGTGGAGAGCAAGGCACAATATCCTTGTTTAGTAAACATTCTCTCCTCAATAAATATCAAACACCGTTCTAAATACAGACTCGGGTGTGCCCCCGTGAACTCAGAAATCAGTTTGTTCCAAAATTTCAAAATTACAAGTTTGACCGAATTAAGTTTCAATTGATTTTAATTCGTTTTCGAAATTTTATACTTCAGAATCTCTTCATCTGAAGTTAACCTTTAATTATTAAATCTGTCGTGTACTAAAGTGTACACCTGATGAGGTACGAGCTTTTTAGCTCTGAGACCGAAACAGATGGTACTTCTTGGTGTTGCTCAAGGCAACACACATTTACATTGGATGAAACGATCCGCCACTAGGGCGTTCTTACCTGATGTAAAACCCCAAATTCATAGCACTTTGCTTCTTTCCACAAACCTTCAAAATTTAGAATTTTAAATATAGAAGTGAAGTGTTGAATACTTGCACCTAACTAGTGTAACACTCAAAATTTGTATTGGTATAAGGTGTTGCGGTAGGGTGTGTAGTTCTTAAATCCTCGGTGATATGAGGTCGTCTTCTCAATCAGACGTTCAAGATCGTTTGTACCATCAAACAGTTGCACGTTTAGGCTCTATTTCACAATTCGTGTCAGCATCTGCTTATCCGGCGATCGTGTGGGTTCCCATAGCCAAGATGGCTTTTACTGGTTGATAGCTGCGATTAAAATCAGCGTGCCCCACGTCTTTAACCCGGTTGCGCGTAATAGTGATGGGGAATTATTGACGCCATTACAGGTTATCATTTTATAAGGTTGAAAGGGATAAACCCTTTGCCAATTGTTTTTAAATTACATTTAGAATTCAAAACCAAAACATCAACCTCTCCGAGTATTGATGTCGGCGCACGTTACGTTTCGTGTGTGTCCGAATCCGTTCCGGCGTGGCTTGCATGTTCTAAATTGATTGAGCCTGCGTCAATAAATTACAACCATTCCGTCTTTCAGGATGGAGGTGTGCTTCTGTTGTTTCGACTTTGTTTAGTCTCTTCAGTCGTAGATAGGTCCGAAGACCACTACAAGACAACATTATAGTGAAAAGAAGTGATGTCATGTCATTGATGATAATCACAATTCACTGGGCGGTACGAGCGTTCGACTCGCTTTTACATACTCCTTCTTTCTGGAGTGCCCTTTTTCAAAATTTAATGAGACTGAACTTAAACCTCAAATGTATATAAATTTAAACTTGATTTTCTGATAAGTAGCTGAGGAGTTGCAGATTCCAGCAACTCTGCTACACAAGGTAACAGATTACAGTTACCTAGGGAGGTGGAGAGCAAGGCACAATATCCTTGTTTAGTAAACATTCTCTCCTCAATAAATATCAAACACCGTTCTAAATACAGACTCGGGTGTGCCCCCGTGAACTCAGAAATCAGTTTGTTCCAAAATTTCAAAATTACAAGTTTGACCGAATTAAGTTTCAATTGATTTTAATTCGTTTTCGAAATTTTATACTTCAGAATCTCTTCATCTGAAGTTAACCTTTAATTATTAAATCTGTCGTGTACTAAAGTGTACACCTGATGAGGTACGAGCTTTTTAGCTCTGAGACCGAAACAGATGGTACTTCTTGGTGTTGCTCAAGGCAACACACATTTACATTGGATGAAACGATCCGCCACTAGGGCGTTCTTACCTGATGTAAACCCCAAATTCATAGCACTTTGCTTCTTTCCACAAACCTTCAAAATTTAGAATTTTAAATATAGAAGTGAAGTGTTGAATACTTGCACCTAACTAGTGTAACACTCAAAATTTGTATTGGTATAAGGTGTTGCGGTAGGGTGTGTAGTTCTTAAATCCTCGGTGATATGAGGTCGTCTTCTCAATCAGACGTTCAAGATCGTTTGTACCATCAAACAGTTGCACGTTTAGGCTCTATTTCACAATTCGTGTCAGCATCTGCTTATCCGGCGATCGTGTGGGTTCCCATAGCCAAGATGGCTTTTACTGGTTGATAGCTGCGATTAAAATCAGCGTGCCCCACGTCTTTAACCCGGTTGCGCGTAATAGTGATGGGGAATTATTGACGCCATTACAGGTTATCATTTTATAAGGTTGAAAGGGATAAACCCTTTGCCAATTGTTTTAATTACATTTAGAATTCAAAACCAAAACATCAACCTCTCCGAGTATTGATGTCGGCGCACGTTACGTTTCGTGTGTGTCCGAATCTACGTTCCGGCGTGGCTTGCATGTTCTAAATTGATTGAGCCTGCGTCAATAAATTACAACCATTCCGTCTTTCAGGATGGAGGTGTGCTTCTGTTGTTTCGACTTTGTTTAGTCTCTTCAGTCGTAGATAGGTCCGAAGACCACTACAAGACAACATTATAGTGAAAAGAAGTGATGTCATGTCATTGATGATAATCACAATTCACTGGGCGGTACGAGCGTTCGACTCGCTTTTACATACTCCTTCTTTCTGGAGTGCCCTTTTTCAAAATTTAATGAGACTGAACTTAAACCTCAAATGTATATAAATTTAAACTTGATTTTCTGATAAGTAGCTGAGGAGTTGCAGATTCCAGCAACTCTGCTACACAAGGTAACAGATTACAGTTACCTAGGGAGGTGGAGAGCAAGGCACAATATCCTTGTTTAGTAAACATTCTCTCCTCAATAAATATCAAACACCGTTCTAAATACAGACTCGGGTGTGCCCCCGTGAACTCAGAAATCAGTTTGTTCCAAAATTTCAAAATTACAAGTTTGACCGAATTAAGTTTCAATTGATTTTAATTCGTTTTCGAAATTTTATACTTCAGAATCTCTTCATCTGAAGTTAACCTTTAATTATTAAATCTGTCGTGTACTAAAGTGTACACCTGATGAGGTACGAGCTTTTTAGCTCTGAGACCGAAACAGATGGTACTTCTTGGTGTTGCTCAAGGCAACACACATTTACATTGGATGAAACGATCCGCCACTAGGGCGTTCTTACCTGATGTAAACCCCAAATTCATAGCACTTTGCTTCTTTCCACAAACCTTCAAAATTTAGAATTTTAAATATAGAAGTGAAGTGTTGAATACTTGCACCTAACTAGTGTAACACTCAAAATTTGTATTGGTATAAGGTGTTGCGGTAGGGTGTGTAGTTCTTAAATCCTCGGTGATATGAGGTCGTCTTCTCAATCAGACGTTCAAGATCGTTTGTACCATCAAACAGTTGCACGTTTAGGCTCTATTTCACAATTCGTGTCAGCATCTGCTTATCCGGCGATCGTGTGGGTTCCCATAGCCAAGATGGCTTTTACTGGTTGATAGCTGCGATTAAAATCAGCGTGCCCCACGTCTTTAACCCGGTTGCGCGTAATAGTGATGGGGAATTATTGACGCCATTACAGGTTATCATTTTATAAGGTTGAAAGGGATAAACCCTTTGCCAATTGTTTTTAATTACATTTAGAATTCAAAACCAAAACATCAACCTCTCCGAGTATTGATGTCGGCGCACGTTACGTTTCGTGTGTGTCCGAATCTACGTTCCGGCGTGGCTTGCATGTTCTAAATTGATTGAGCCTGCGTCAATAAATTACAACCATTCCGTCTTTCAGGATGGAGGTGTGCTTCTGTTGTTTCGACTTTGTTTAGTCTCTTCAGTCGTAGATAGGTCCGAAGACCACTACAAGACAACATTATAGTGAAAAGAAAGTGATGTCATGTCATTGATGATAATCACAATTCACTGGGCGGTACGAGCGTTCGACTCGCTTTTACATACTCCTTCTTTCTGGAGTGCCCTTTTTCAAAATTTAATGAGACTGAACTTAAACCTCAAATGTATATAAATTTAAACTTGATTTTCTGATAAGTAGCTGAGGAGTTGCAGATTCCAGCAACTCTGCTACACAAGGTAACAGATTACAGTTACCTAGGGAGGTGGAGAGCAAGGCACAATATCCTTGTTTAGTAAACATTCTCTCCTCAATAAATATCAAACACCGTTCTAAATACAGACTCGGGTGTGCCCCCGTGAACTCAGAAATCAGTTTGTTCCAAAATTTCAAAATTACAAGTTTGACCGAATTAAGTTTCAATTGATTTTAATTCGTTTTCGAAATTTTATACTTCAGAATCTTCTTCATCTGAAGTTAACCTTTAATTATTAAATCTGTCGTGTACTAAAGTGTACACCTGATGAGGTACGAGCTTTTTAGCTCTGAGACCGAAACAGATGGTACTTCTTGGTGTTGCTCAAGGCAACACACATTTACATTGGATGAAACGATCCGCCACTAGGGCGTTCTTACCTGATGTAAACCCCAAATTCATAGCACTTTGCTTCTTTCCACAAACCTTCAAAATTTAGAATTTTAAATATAGAAGTGAAGTGTTGAACACTTGCACCTAACTAGTGTAACACTCAAAATTTGTATTGGTATAAGGTGTTGCGGTAGGGTGTGTAGTTCTTAAATCCTCGGTGATATGAGGTCGTCTTCTCAATCAGACGTTCAAGATCGTTTGTACCATCAAACAGTTGCACGTTTAGGCTCTATTTCACAATTCGTGTCAGCATCTGCTTATCCGGCGATCGTGTGGGTTCCCATAGCCAAGATGGCTTTTACTGGTTGATAGCTGCGATTAAAATCAGCGTGCCCCACGTCTTTAACCCGGTTGCGCGTAATAGTGATGGGGAATTATTGACGCCATTACAGGTTATCATTTTATAAGGTTGAAAGGGATAAACCCTTTGCCAATTGTTTTAATTACATTTAGAATTCAAAACCAAAACATCAACCTCTCCGAGTATTGATGTCGGCGCACGTTACGTTTCGTGTGTGTCCGAATCTACGTTCCGGCGTGGCTTGCATGTTCTAAATTGATTGAGCCTGCGTCAATAAATTACAACCATTCCGTCTTTCAGGATGGAGGTGTGCTTCTGTTGTTTCGACTTTGTTTAGTCTCTTCAGTCGTAGATAGGTCCGAAGACCACTACAAGACAACATTATAGTGAAAAGAAGTGATGTCATGTCATTGATGATAATCACAATTCACTGGGCGGTACGAGCGTTCGACTCGCTTTTTACATACTCCTTCTTTCTGGAGTGCCCTTTTTCAAAATTTAATGAGACTGAACTTAAACCTCAAATGTATATAAATTTAAACTTGATTTTCTGATAAGTAGCTGAGGAGTTGCAGATTCCAGCAACTCTGCTACACAAGGTAACAGATTACAGTTACCTAGGGAGGTGGAGAGCAAGGCACAATATCCTTGTTTAGTAAACATTCTCTCCTCAATAAATATCAAACACCGTTCTAAATACAGACTCGGGTGTGCCCCCGTGAACTCAGAAATCAGTTTGTTTCCAAAATTTCAAAATTACAAGTTTGACCGAATTAAGTTTCAATTGATTTTTAATTCGTTTTCGAAATTTTATACTTCAGAATCTCTTCATCTGAAGTTAACCTTTAATTATTAAATCTGTCGTGTACTAAAGTGTACACCTGATGAGGTACGAGCTTTTTAGCTCTGAGACCGAAACAGATGGTACTTCTTGGTGTTGCTCAAGGCAACACACATTTACATTGGATGAAACGATCCGCCACTAGGGCGTTCTTACCTGATGTAAACCCCAAATTCATAGCACTTTGCTTCTTTCCACAAACCTTCAAAATTTAGAATTTTAAATATAGAAGTGAAGTGTTGAATACTTGCACCTAACTAGTGTAACACTCAAAATTTGTATTGGTATAAGGTGTTGCGGTAGGGTGTGTAGTTCTTAAATCCTCGGTGATATGAGGTCGTCTTCTCAATCAGACGTTCAAGATCGTTTGTACCATCAAACAGTTTGCACGTTTAGGCTCTATTTCACAATTCGTGTCAGCATCTGCTTATCCGGCGATCGTGTGGGTTCCCATAGCCAAGATGGCTTTTACTGGTTGATAGCTGCGATTAAAATCAGCGTGCCCCACGTCTTTTAACCCGGTTGCGCGTAATAGTGATGGGGAATTATTGACGCCATTACAGGTTATCATTTTATAAGGTTGAAAGGGATAAACCCTTTGCCAATTGTTTTAATTACATTTAGAATTCAAAACCAAAACATCAACCTCTCTCCGAGCATTGATGTCGGCGCACGTTACGTTTCGTGTGTGTCCGAATCCGTTCCGGCGTGGCTTGCATGTTCTAAATTGATTGAGCCTGCGTCAATAAATTAACAACCATTCCGTCTTTCAGGATGGAGGTGTGGCTTCTGTTGTTTCGACTTTGGTTTAGTCTCTTCAGTCGTAGATAGGTCCGAAGACCACTACAAGACAACATTATAGTGAAAAGAAGTGATGTCATGTCATTGATGATAATCACAATTCACTGGGCGGTACGAGCGTTCGACTCGCTTTTACATACTCCTTCTTTCTGGAGTGCCCTTTTTCAAAATTTAATGAGACTGAACTTAAACCTCAAATGTATATAAATTTAAACTTGATTTTCTGATAAGTAGCTGAGGAGTTGCAGATTCCAGCAACTCTGCTACACAAGGTAACAGATTACAGTTACCTAGGGAGGTGGAGAGCAAGGCACAATATCCTTGTTTAGTAAACATTCTCTCCTCAATAAATATCAAACACCGTTCCTAAATAAAAAAATACCATGGAAAGCTTGGATTTGATTTATATAAGAATATGAGCTGTAAGAATAAATTTATATTCTTCTAATCCTTTCAAACGTAAAACCAAAATATATTGCTTATTTTTATGATATGTGTTGTTATATAACAAGTTTCATAACAAATAAAAGTTAGTAAAAATACAGTATTAACGGTATTGAGTTCATCCCGTGAAACAAATCCGCTCAAGCAGCTGACTACCAGATATGAATTAAAAAAATATGAATTAGTAATATAACTCCTTTGACGAGAGAATTAATTGAGACTAATGGGACAAGGAGACAATTTAATTAAATGTCGTCACTGGAGCCGACTTGACGACTACTAAAGCCAGTTGTCAAGTTGTCATAGTCTTTAACAGTTTCTTCTGTGGAATGTAAGCTCCTATTTTTCGAAAAAGTGCAATGACTCACCTGTAGACCAATTACAATTCACACACAAATAGTGATGGTGAAATTATTCTTGGTTTTTATAGGATTGGGCTGAGAGTGTGTTGCAGAAATAAAGACCATATATAACTTGTAGTATAGTCTCATCATCTTTGAATGAACCAAACAAATAGAACGCAACACGTAACCTTATCACGTATTCGACCCTGCCTGTAAATTTATATGTTTACTTCTACTCTGGTCTTTAGAAGGACAAATGACTACTACTACTACTCGCGAAAGCTATTGTATAAATTTCATTTACATTATTTTACGCTTAAGGTGATTACGTTGTAAAGAATTTTTTTTGTATTGAGTATTGTCTTCTCCACTAATATAAAATCAGAAATAGGCAACACGAAGAAATTATAATTCATTAAAAGACAATACCACCAATCATAATTGCGCCTCATTTTGTTTCCCGGCTTACTGCGTATAGATTAATTGTTTTGTATTAGGAAGATACAATCAATGGTATTCCAGCAATTACATTTATTAACTTGTTTGAAGTAACCTGGCGTTGAAATTAAGGCCCTAGTAATATTTTTTTATATTTTGAAAAGCAGTACAAGTAGGGTCATAATATCTTACTGTTAATACTACTGTGTCAAGTTTTAAATTTAATGAATTTGTGGTTATAATATGTTTAACTATGCTTTTTAAATAGTATTAAAAATATCAATAATAAACTAAATATACTTTATTTGCTGGCGAGACACACATGGTGGTTGCTACATTTAGCCCATAATGGTCAAACCGAATAAGACTTCCTACCCAATGCTATTTTAGTGTAGCAAAACACTCGGTTAGATTCTGTCGTACTTTGGAAATCTTGTCCAAAAAATCCACTGCTTTACATTCAAGTTCATGGGACGATGAAAATAACTCTTTTGGAATTATATTGGAAGGTCGGTAGAATAAACCAGAACAGTTTTGTTTTGGTGAGTCTTGGGTTTCTCTCATTTTCGAAAATCTTCGAATGTATTGGATCAGCTCAGATTAAACGTGTACTCTGAAAGTCAGATTTCAAAACGATACATCTTGAAAAACGAAATGATGAAATGGAGATACACTCCGAACATTTCGCCATCCTGAATATCCATCAATTTCCTGGAAACAAAGGGGCAAGAGAGATACGTTTAGGACAAAACCTCTTGCCTATAAGTTGACAAAAGATAAAACACAGGGATAAAAGAAATCAAATAGGGAGTTGAATTACTAGGAAATTACGAAAACTTTTCTTTTCATAGGAACTTTCCCAATATAGAGTGAGACATATATTGAGATACGCATTTAACAAATATTAATAATTTATAATTGAAATTGATTGAATATATTAATTCAAATTCAATCAAATGTCCACCCCAATATTAATGAAAAATGAAAAAATTTGAACTGAAGTGGATTTATACAACGTATGGAGAGGACGGTTTTACTTCTTCTGTATTGGTCCGAGAGTTTCGCTCCACTATTAAGATTATACTCCATACGTAATTTATTTCTTTTAACATTGAAAAAAGAGACTGCAAATCATAGGGGCACTTCTAATTTTGTTTATTCCATTGATTTAAGACCAATTAAGAAATTGGAACCAATTTTCTGTATAATCAACACAATTTCTAATATCTAATGTCTACTGATCTATTATGGGAGTTCTTATGTTTAAAGTTTGAAGGTAGTCAGATCCAATAAAATTGTCCAAACTATTAACCATTTTTTAATAGGGCTCGCATGTGTTAAGACAGCAAAAAGGTCAATTAATGTTTAAATTGGATATTAAATTTCTCATTGGAATTCATAACTAAAAGAATACAGTATGTCATTTAAAATTTAAATTAAATGTTCTTCATCGTACTTACTAGAATATAGTTTTTTGTTTACAAAAGGTCAGAATGTAATAACGTTAAATATACAATAATATATGAGCCAAACAGTTTTAAAACTAATTTAAAGTGTATATTTTAATTAAATGCGTATAGTATCATTTGCTTTTCATAAAACAAGGTTTAAAATACTCAAATTAAAATCGTCAACTTCAATTTCATTTTTTAATGTAATACACAGATTTTTTAATTTAGATTTGTATAATAAATTCCTCTTAAAAGGAAGTTTAATCAGAAAGAGGAGTTTTTTAAACATAACAGCTAGGCCACTCACTTATACTTAATTTTTAAACTTGTGTTGCATTAAAATCAATTAAGTAAGTTGATAAAAAGATAATATCAAATCAAGTCTGGAACTTAATATTTGGGTCCGTCACAATTTGACTTACCAGAGAAAAACTCAAATTATAGCTGGAACAGGAAAGTTGTGGATCATTATCTATTCTTAATCTATCTACTTTAGTTTTAAAGTGTTCCGAATTCAATCCTAGATAAATACAAAAAGTATTAGGGGTATAAAAATCAGAAACTCTTTCACTTTTCAAATGAAGATAAATATCGATAGTTGTAGTTAAGGGTATAATGTTAGAATTTAGTAGTAATGTTAATTAATAGTGAGTTATAATGTTTAATGCAGAAAATCCTTAGAAAAATGTTAAATTCCAATTTTATATACAGTTTTTAGTCAAGCTCGTGTTTACAACAAAATACATCTCTTAAAGTAAATGAAAGAAAAACTATCGTATTGAAGGGCAGAATATTTGTTCTACCGCGCCAGAATTCAAAAAAGTCGTCTAACCAAATTCTATTTTTTAATACCGTTTTAGGTTTTTCTGATATACTGTCTTAGACCTTCTGCTATATATATATATACTTGATTTTATCCTAGTAAAATTACTGTACAAAGATAAATTAAAATGTTTTTAAAAATTGGCACTATATTTCGGTGAAAACCGTCCTTCAGGGTGCATAAATGGTGTAATAAAATATAAAAGCAAAACAGATACATAACGAAAGTTAAATAAACAGTGAATAAATAATAATACTAAACAACAGATGACAATTGAACTAAAATATATTGTTCCATATGTTTGATTTCAAAATTTAGACTGTTTTTGGGCTAGTATAAAATCCTATTTAATATTATTTATAACTATTATAATTATATATATGATATAAATATATATATATAGTATTATATATATTATAGAAACTCCATCGCTCGTACATTCTATACGCACTAAACAATTATATAAGTTGGCAAAAAAAGGTTTTAAAAATTTGCCAGAAGAAAAGTCAATTTTTATAGGACAATAAGCTAAATTAAATTTGATTCTTTTTAAATTTATTACACGGGATGATATGTTTTCATATAAGTATTTTTATTAAACTACAAGTAATAAAATAACATATTGGGGTTTTAAAACACGAACAATCAATTGGTAAAATAGCCGTAATCGTAATCGTAAGAAATTAGCTATCGTACGTATTTATCAAATAGGATGTATATATCAATAATCACTGTGATATCTGGGCGTATTCACGTAACCCAATCCTATGGCTCAATGGAATGGTATCGTCTCATCGCCGGAAATTTCACTTCCTTACAGTTTTAATAGTATCAAAGTCTGAAAGAAATCAAGCACATTTTTCTTGGCTGAGAGTCCTTAAAGCGATACTTTCATTTGAGGGACTGGACATGTTTCACTTCTGTTTGTCTGCCTGTCCATTCCGCACGGATATGACTTCTGAACTATAGATTTCTTTGCATGAACTGCTTCATTTACCGTATTTAAGCAACGACGAATTGTAGTGATAAGTGTGAGATGGCAAGAATAAAAAACACATTGTGAAATAAATTTAGTTCGATTCATTTCATGTGCGTTTACATAGCAATTTAAACACAACGGCCGTTTCAAAAATCAGCTTTATGAAGTTAACTACATCGCACATTTCAAGTAGCAAGGATGATTCCAAAAGGAGCTAAAGACGATAAGGACAGACAACTAAAATTTTAATAATCTTGGTTTTAATTTTAGCTGGAATAACCGGTTGTAATTACCTGAGTGAAGTGTAAATTTATTGCGGTGCTAAGAAGCACTTAGTAATTTTTGAATCTCCTTAACTGACATTATCTTTTCTATTATAAGGTAATACTTACATGATTCTCGATAGCAATTTACTGTAGAAATAATTCTTAAGCTCATTCTTGTAATTATAAACTATTACTTGAAAATCTGGGGGATAGAACTCCGCGACGCGGCTGTGGGCTTATAACAGTTTTAAAATGGCAAGTAAATCTAAAGATCGCTCAAGTACAAAGATTACAGGTTTGGCCGAATCCCTGTCACCACACATAATGCTCAGCGTGAAGCTCATCGGAATGTAAAAGAAACTTATTACTAATCCCAACACTGTCTTCTGACGTCTTAGATGAGAGTCGACGTTGATCACTAACAACTACACAAAGTTAGGTTACTTAAAATAAAATATTATACGA